>NW_026388712.1:9432-9860 GCF_001194135.2 Octopus bimaculoides | reverse complement strand
GGTTAGGGTTAGGGATAGGGTTAGGGTTAGGGATATGGTGAGGGATAGGGATAGGATCAAGGTTAGGATCGACCACTCACGACTAGCTAGCCCGGACGCTCGACTGCGCGACTGCGCATTCGGGACCACGCTGCTTTGCAGCCACTTAATAACCTCTCTATGGTCGCTTGGCTTGCTAGAAATAACAGCCAAAATCGTTCTAAGCACAAGCCATAAATAAGAAGAATGTATTGTAAATGGTTACGCTGCTTTTGTAGTACCGCTCCGTGTATTTCAAAAACGGCCATATATATATATAAATATATATTTATATATATAAATATATATTTATATATATATATATTTATTTATGTTCACATACCGCATCATATGTGTGAATGTAAATAAATAAATAAATATATATATATATACGACACCAGTTCTTAGGC
>NW_026388712.1:4751-6745 GCF_001194135.2 Octopus bimaculoides | reverse complement strand
ACCTCTTCCTATCAAGAGTCCCAGATGAACCTACCTCGCGGCAGGAGGTGCAAATGAGGGTTGTTAAATCAAACTCCATTCGTCACCAAGTGCCACATATTGTAAGAAGCTCCCTGTAATAACAGTGTAGCAACATGGTGGTGCATCAGCATGGCCGCAGCACTAAGCTGAAACTTAAAATTTAAAAAAAAAAAAAAAATGTGTTCATATATATATGTTGACCCAGCCAGTGGTTAAAGTTACACCAAAAACGGGTGGTGTGCGTATTCTTTACCTCTGACTGCCATTGTACCTGTGTTTGCGTGCGTGCGTGCGTGCGCGTAACAGTATGTTTGTATCGCACGCACACCTGTGGAAGGCAAACCTGAATTAATCGAAATGCAAAAGAGGTAGAATGCTGTAAGATGTCGAGCAGTATATATTAAAAACGGGGGGAGGCCGGTTTATGGGAATACCATAGGTTTCCTGTTCATAAAGGGTTTCACATCAGAAAAACCCTGTTGTCCTATGACCTCTTTGCCATTAGATATCAACTTCCGGTTGTGCCTCCCAAAAAATAAAGTTGGGAAAACTAAATCTAAAAATATTAATAGAAAGAAATTAATATTAATAGGGGGCAATTCAAAGTAAAGAGATTGTTAGTGGGACGTTTTTGTTTTCTGACTAAAACTGATTTGGGTAAACGAGCTATGAGTTTCCCAGAAGCCATCAGTGTCGTCTTCGTCGGTCGCTTCCAAGCCCTGGGTCGACCAACAATGGCTTTCAGAGCACAAAGAACCAGAAAGAAACCCAAGCCTTTTCAACAGAATCTCCTCGCTTTGCCTTGGTAACCATTCAACTCACCATTCAGGTAAAGTACACTTCTAAATTCTTCTTTTCGCTCCTCCAATGTTTACACTGTCACCGTCTGAAGTTTAGGCCGGCTTGTGCTAGAAACAACAGCCAAATCTTTCCTTTCAGCAGATGACAGGTGCTTGTAACGATGGGGTCCCTTAATCACGTTATTAATAACGACATTCTTTGTGATATTAATAATTAATGCAAACACTTTCATCAAAACTTTAAAATAATGCAACAAATCATTTGAAGAACAATAATAATAATAATTTGAGTGTAATAAAAAATGATGGAAGGGAAATTTTAAGAGGTTCAGGAAGAAAATGCCAAAGAAGAAATAAAATGAATGAAAAGGAGAGAGAAATGGAGAATATGGAAGAGGAAAGGGTTTCAATTGAAGGAAAGAAGGAAGAAAAAAAGAGAAGAAGGGATGAGAGAAAATTGGAAGTTTGCATGTTGTGGCCAGGAATTGCCAGGAAAATTAATTTGATAAGACTAACTTGTCAGTTTATCAAAACATTTGTAAAAGATAAGTGAAGAGGAGGGGAGCAGGAGATGCTGTGGATCCATCAAAGAAGATGTTGAAGTGGACGTAAACAAACCCTTCGACTGTTTCCAATCGACGTCGGAGATCTTCCGGATTTCTCTCCGACAGAAACACATGTCCAGGACTCACTCCGTCGTCCACTTTGCCAAACCGTTGGCTTACGGAGACGTAAACATATCAACACCGGTTGTCAAAGAATAATAATAAATGGAGCAAAACGCTTATAATCAATAAATTCCTTTAATTCCTACACATGTTCCAAAAATTAGATGCACTCTACTCCAAAGGAGACTTTGGTTACCCTGGTAACCATTAACATATTTGCATTATCGAAGTTTTTCAACCAAGATAATATTGATATATATATACACACACAACGGTCTTCTTTCGGTTTCCGTCTACCAAATACACTCACCAAGGCTTTGACCGGCCCGAGGCTATAGTTGTAGACACTTGCCCAAGGTGCCACGCCATGGAACTGAACCCGGAACCATATATTGTTGGGAAGCAAGCTTCTTACCGCACAGCTACACTTATATATATATATATGTGTGTGTGTGTGCGTGTGTGTATATATATATATATATATATATATATATATATATATATA
>NW_026388712.1:638-3775 GCF_001194135.2 Octopus bimaculoides | reverse complement strand
ATATATATATATATATATATATATATATATATATAGTGATCATATACGGTGTCATATAAACATATACATACGTGAAAACTGTTTTTGACTGAGCTGTCGGTTATTTTGTGCCTAAATCGAAGGATAATGTAATCCAAGGTACACTATGGCAGTATGTAAGTAAAGGAAATATAAAACACAGGTGCTGTTGATGGTGGTGGTTATGGCTGGAATTACATATTTCCTTGATCATTAAGGTCAACGGGGTCAGGAACAAGGACCTGCCTGTGGTCAAACAAACAAACAACAAAAAAAAAAAAAAAAAAATTAAGACATCCAGACTTTTCGTATTTTTCTCTTTTTTTTTTTGTCTTCTTTTGTATATATATTTTTTTATCAGCAGAAAAGTTTTGAGATGTTGCTTTGTACTTTATCAACTCCTGTACAAAGATCCGTCTGAGATATTCCTCTAAGATTCTCGAGTTTGTCCGGTTTATTAGAATCACATCCCTTATCCGTAGGGGCACCGGTTTCGGGTTGAGCAGATGAGCATGAAGACATGGGCAGCAGCAAGATAGGCGACGATGGTTCGCTTCCTTCTTTGTTGTCGGCCGAGGTGGTGTCGATGTATTCACTGATTCGAACTGACGCAGCTAATCTGCAAACTTCGTGAAGGTCACTACCGGAGAAACCATCAGTTATCTGAGCAATGACTGAAAGATCAACGTCTGGACCGAGGACTTCGTCACTGAGGATTATTTCAAGGATGTGATATCGTTGATCGGTGCTGGGGTTACCCACATATAACTGACATGGCATTCGCCGTAGGATGGCCTGATCGAGGGCCTGCCTGTTGTTTGTGGCCCCGATGATAATTACTTGGCTTTTACTGTCGGTCAATAATCCATCCCAGTAATTCATAAACTGGGTTTTCATCATACTGGTTGCTTCGTGGTCCTGGGTATTTCTGGTGCGTAATAATGAATCGATTTCGTCAATGAAAATAATTGTGGGCTGGATTTTATGAGCCAGGTTGAATATAGCTGCGACCCTCTTCTGTGACTCGCCGTACCATTTGTCTAGCATGGACGAGAGCTCAACAAACAAGAAATTGGCACCGGAAGCCTTGGCTGTGGCCTTAGCAATCATGGTTTTACCACAGCCGGGAGGGCCATATAAAAGGACCCCACGAGGAGGTTTCATTAGTTTCGAATTGTCGAGTAAAGTGAAATTCTTGAGAGGGAATATGACTGTCTGTTTCAGTTCTTTCTTCACATTATCAAGTCCTCCGATCTGTTCCCAGCTGATGTCGAAACAGCGAGGATCGACCAAGTTGGCGGCCACAGCCACTTCGTATTCGTTCAAAGCATGTTCGTCGATGCCGAGTCGTTTCAACATAACTTTAGCTTGGATCTGCGCCTTTTTCTTCTCTTCATATGTCGGGTCCATCTTCTTGAGGATCCAGCTGAAGGTCACATAGACAGCGGCGAAAGAACAGCAGGTGGCCACCACTTTGATGAATATATGTTCGGCCTTCAGGCCCGTGCTCGACTCCAACTTTGATATCAGCTTGGCAAAGATCGAACTCACCGGTCCATCGCCCGCCTTCCATAGCGATTTCGTGCTCACATTTTTCAAGGCTGGGGTCACCTCTTCACACATTTTGCCTGGGGCAAAAAGCAGTGAATTAGTCATCGCTTCACAAACAATATTGATCATATGTGTATATATACATATATAGTGGTATATATATAGGTATATATATGTCTCTCTCGTAATGTTTTAACAGGAAGTCAGGCTTAGACAGGCAGAAATCAGTCACTGAAGAAACTCTCCTCCCCTTCTTCCTCTCAAATGATGTTACTTCCACTCCTACTTCTCCTCCGGTCTCTTTCCTTACGTTTCTTTCTCTTCTTCCCTTCACTCTTCTCCCACTTCCTGTCTTTATCACTCCAATGTCCTTCGCCACTCACGCCACTCCTCTTTCCCTCTCTCTTTATCATTCTTTCCTTTTTCTCGCACCCTCTCTCTGCTTGTCACTATTTCACACCAGACTTCATACGCAGAAGAGCGACATGTTTTACTCTGCCAAACAAGAGTTATGCCCCCTCTTTCCAAACCCTGCTTGGAAAAACCCACTTTCACTTTGCACAAACTACTGCGCACATTAATCATTTCCTAGAAAACACTCACATTTTCCTATCACTACAACTTTTCTGGTTTACCTACGCAACCGTGTCCTTCAACCGACTTTGTTGCCTCTTGGCTTCCCAGAAAATGGATATTTTTCTATGAAATTTTCTACAAATACCTTTCAGAGGGTGGAAATTACGATTATATTAAAATTTAATCTGAAACCATTTTTTTCAGAGGGTGAGGAAAGGTGTTTCGGGATGAGTACATTCTTTTCTTTTATATGTTTCAGTCATTTGACTGTGGCCATGCTAGAGCACTGCCTTTAGTCATCATCATCATCATCGTTCAACGTCCACTTTCCATGCTAGCATGGGTTGAACGATTTGACTAAGGACTAGTGAAACCAGATGGCAACACCAGGCTCCAATCCTGATTTGGCAGAGTTTCTACAGCTGGATGCCCTTCCTAACGCCAACCACTCCGAGAATGTAGTGGGTGCTTTTACGTGCCACCAGCACGAGGGCCAGTCAGGCGGAACTGGCGACGGCCACGCTCGAAATGTTGTGCTTTACGTGCCACCTGCACAGGAGCCAGTCCAGCGGCACTGGCAACGATCTCACTCGAATGTCTTTTCACGTGCCACTTGCACAAGTGCCGCCAGGAAGGCGACGAACGATCTTGCACGAATGTCTTTTCCCGTGCCACAATATTTTTCAAGCAATAAACAATTTTCCTCAAAACAATGATATAATTTGTCAACTTGGAACTTATTGCAAAGCTTCATGATAAACAACATTTTTGTCTCCCCATTCAGGGCTTAGTATAATTTTTTTCCGTGTCTACCTACTTCTCTCTCTCTCTCTCTCTCTCTCTCTCTCTCTCTCTCTCTCTGTTGATTGCTTTCAACCATCATCAATACCACCACCGTCGCCACGACAACTGCCATACACACACCATTGAGAATTGACTCCACCGCCACCAACACCTTTGACTTCGCCACCTTCCCCTCCACCACCATCACC
>NW_026388712.1:0-565 GCF_001194135.2 Octopus bimaculoides | reverse complement strand
GTGGCATTGAATAGTGAGAGAGGGGGTGAAAATGCCAAGCTTTAGAATTGAACCTATCACTTTGGCTTTGCAAATCAAACTAGTTAACCATGCAGCCATCTTCCATTAATCATTTGGGGTTTTTCAATCACTTCCCTTCCTTAGTTGACTGTCAACCTCTCTCTACTTCTCTCTATTTTCCTTCCTCCTTCTCCCTTTCTTTTTCTCTCTCTTTCTCTCTCTATATATATTTATACACACACATATAAACAGATAATACATACACATGCACACATACATATATTTGTACATGCATAAACATATATATATATGTTAACGGCTGTTAGACATCGGAGTCACCAATTGTAACCAAATGTAACAGGTGTGATGTTGAAGAAGAGAAAGATGATGTGAATGTCATTGTGTTGGACTTGAAGGGGTGAGGACAGGAGGCAAAATGGTAGATAATAACATTTATTTGCACCGTCACCTATAATTGTTTCTGCACCACGACAGGTAGGTGTGTATAAAAGCAGTTGGCAAGAATGCAAGGGAGATAGAGTTTATATTTTCATGTATAAATGGA
>NW_026388711.1:0-461 GCF_001194135.2 Octopus bimaculoides | reverse complement strand
ATTATGAACATATTTACATCATAAGGGTTTTTTCGTTGTAAGGCTTTCTCCTTTAGTTGATTTTCAGCTAGCAAGATTTATCGTAGATGGCATAATGAGTCACACCCGGACAAGGTCGGGTTATACTGCTAGTATATATATATATATATGTAAATTATGGAGAAGTAGTTGATAAATAACAGAAACGTTCTTAGTTTAACACGTCGATCTCTGTTTTGCTTTGACCTCCAGTTCTATTAATCTCTCTCTTTCTCTCTCTGTCACACCCTTTCTCATTTGTCTCTCAAATACACACACACAAATGTAATAGGATATTATCGAACAGTGTGAATGAGTGCTCATCACTGCGTTTGGTTGATAAATAATCTTTGTGAGTTAACAGCGCTACCAAAGGTCTCATTTGGGAAGAATTTCCACAATTTTTAAGTGGACTGCTCGAAAACTATGGAAATTCTTCCCTC
>NW_026388710.1:0-255 GCF_001194135.2 Octopus bimaculoides | reverse complement strand
CCTAGAGCAGTGGAAGAATGTTATTTTCTCAGATGAGTCATCCTTTACCTCATTTCCAATCACCAGCTAAGTATACATGTGGAGACAGCCAAAAGAAGTATTTAACCCAGACTGCCTTCTTCTAACTGTTAAACATGGAGGAGGATCTGTGATGATCGGGAGGTGGGGGTGAAATGTTGGAAATCCACTGGCCCAATGGTTTCCATTCATGGCAAAATTAATAGTCAAGACTATTTAAGCATTTTATCTGATCAA
>NW_026388709.1:0-716 GCF_001194135.2 Octopus bimaculoides | reverse complement strand
CAGTTCCCATGAGCACTATCTTTTGAACTTCAGCCATTTTGGAGTGTCCTCGTATCTGAGCTAGGTAGTAATCAGCGCGTTTCGCTGTCATTCCCAGGGCGCCTATGACAATAGGTATTGTTTCAGTCTTCAGGTTCCACATTTTGCTAATTTCTATTTCAAGATCTTTATATTTGCTCAGTTTTTGGTAGGTCTTGACAGATACGTTTATATCGATTGGGACAGTCATATCAATGAGGAGGTATGATTTTTGTCTGAAGTTTTCAATATGATGTCTGGCCTATTTGCATCTATCTTTCTGTCAGTTTGAATGGTGAAGTTCCAGAGGAGTGCGATTTGATCATTTTCAAGTGCTGGGAGTGGTTTGTGTTCCCACCAGTTTTTATCATAGGGCAAGTCCAGGTTTTTGCATATTACCCAGTGAATATATTGTGCAGCTCTATCATGTCTGTTGAGATACTCTGTAGGCGCAAGCAGACTGCACATGGAGACAACATGATCGATGGTCTCATTTTGTTGTTGGCATATACGACATAATGGGGAGCTGCCGTTCTTTAATATGTTGGCCTGGTAGTTCTTTGTAGGTAGCACTGCCTGGAAACGAACTTGGAATCTTGGTGTTAGTAGCCTGCGCTCTTGACCACTTAAGTGCACGGGCTACTAACCCCAAGATTCCAAGTTCGTTTCCAGGCAGTGACCTGAATAATAATAATAAT
>NW_026388708.1:0-255 GCF_001194135.2 Octopus bimaculoides | reverse complement strand
GGTGTGGGACTGGTGATGAGTATATCCGGGACTGTGTCCGATGTGGCTGTTGTATTACAATGTAGTGGTGATGGCTGTAGTAGCGGAGGTGGTGTTGACGGTGCAGTGCTGCTGATGCTGCTGCTGTTGCTACTGCCGCTGGTGCTGGTAGATTTACAGGTCATCCTCGTTGTTGTCGCGATGACGGTGGTGGTTGTGTTGATTGAGATGGATGATGATGATGATGATGATGATGATGATGATGATGATGATGAT
>NW_026388707.1:0-273 GCF_001194135.2 Octopus bimaculoides | reverse complement strand
TTATATGTAGTATTGAGCAGCTAAAGTATATATTCATAAAATTTGGCTGAAATTGATGGGTGAACATTTGGTCCAATCGAATGCGCAAGGAGCCGTTTAAGCGTTGATTTTTGGATTCGATTCTGGCTTGGGTTAGCTCATCATTTTCAGTCAATGTTTATATATATAAATGTCGCTTTAAATCGGAGTTTATATATTATTATTATGATATATTATTACATATTTATGTGTGTGCGTGTGTGTGTGTGTGTGCGTGTGTGTGTGTGTGTGTGT
>NW_026388706.1:0-258 GCF_001194135.2 Octopus bimaculoides | reverse complement strand
TCTGTGTATAAGTATAGCTTCCTTAATTCTTAAATTACCCAAATTTCTTTCATTGGCCTAACTTGTGACTGATATGCTTTTGTCAGTGTTCCGGCATCTATCTAGATGTTTTTTGAAGGAGGAGGCTCGCGTGTTCAGATGTTCTTTGATGCGGACGTGCAACGGTCTTGCTGTACTACCCACATAGAACTTGTTGCATCACTGAAATATATACGACGATCACTGAAATACATACATACGTTCGTCATCAGAAAAATT
>NW_026388705.1:0-379 GCF_001194135.2 Octopus bimaculoides | reverse complement strand
ATATATATACGTTTATGAACGCACGTATGTATGTAACTACGTATGTATCTTCCCCACTTTATCATGGGCCGGAAATTCTATTAAACGTAATGTCATGGGACAACGAAACATTTTAGAGAAGAGTGCCAGATGTAGGGAAAGTGATCACGAGGACACATTCAAGATGATGACTGTAATGATTGGTATGACAGTGGTGGTGGTAGCGATGGTGGCGGCGGCGATGGTGTTGACGGTGGGGGAAATGATGTTGGTGTGAGTTAATGTAGTGTGATGGCAGATACCATAACTACAACAAGGTCAAAGGAGGTTGGAGTTTAGGAGAGAGAGAGTGAGAGGTGATGATGCGAACAAAACTATGGCAAAATTGTTTTCTGGTTTT
>NW_026388704.1:0-432 GCF_001194135.2 Octopus bimaculoides | reverse complement strand
ATAGAAATTTGATGGTGGTTGTCTGCTCCTTGCAGAGATTGATCTCTTATTGTACCTATAATTGCCCTTTCCTAGTCTGAGGTCTTTAAATGACTTTTGATTCATATGTATATAACAAAAATATGTATATTGCAGGTAAAAACAGCTACAGAAATGGTTAATGGCAGGTGGAGAAGGCATCCCAAAGAAAATGTACATGGGAACATGCTATGATTTTCATAAAAAAACATATCTTTTACTTGCTTCAGTTATTAGACAGGGTATATGCAGCTTGGATATCACCTTGAACAATTTTTAGTTGAATGAATTGACCTCGGTACTTAATTTTTTTGTGAAGTCTGGTATTTATTCTAGCTGTTTATTTTTCCAAACTCTTAAGTTGTGGGGACATAAACACACCAACACTGGTTGTCAAGCAGTGGTGGGGGACAA
>NW_026388703.1:0-261 GCF_001194135.2 Octopus bimaculoides | reverse complement strand
TAGATAGATAGATAATAGGTAAGTGGGAAGATAGACAAACAGTGTTAGTCGTAGCAACAATAATTGGATACGTTTGGACATTACATGGGTGACAATTGCACGCATACATACAGATAAATCTTATATGTAAATACATACACACGCAAACACATGCGTAAATATATACATGCATACATATATATGAGTTTGAAAGGAATCAGAAATAATAATCGAAAATCTATATTGGTAACGCTAGAACACTTTTCAGGTGATCAAACTCTT
>NW_026388702.1:0-383 GCF_001194135.2 Octopus bimaculoides | reverse complement strand
AATAATAATAATAATAATAATAATAATAATAATTTGGTCTTGATGAATGTTCCAAGACCAGTTTGTAGAAAGGGAAACTGAAGACCTCACATCCAGTGGTGCTGGATGTTGATACAGTCATAAAAGGACTCGAGCAGGAACAAACTTACAAATACCTCGGAATAAAAGAGGGCTTTGGTATTCAAACATGCAAGCATGAAAGAGAAGATCAGGAAGGAATGTTACAGGAGGGTTCGAACAGTCCTAAAATCCAAATTAAATGCCCGTAACAAGGTGTTAGCTATAAATTCCTCAACAGTTCCTGTTGTTAATTACAGTTTCGATGTGTTGAACTTGATATGAGCGAAATAAGGAAGATTGACAGGAAATTCCCTAAGCTGCTG
>NW_026388701.1:0-248 GCF_001194135.2 Octopus bimaculoides | reverse complement strand
TCTGTAAGGCTCAAAGTTCGAAGATCATGCTTCACCACCTCATCTCATGTTTTCCTGAGCCTACCTCTACCACAGGTTCCCTCCACTGCTAGAGATTGGCACTTCTTTACGCAGCTGTCCTCGTCCATATGCATTGCATTACCATACCAGTGCAGTTGTCTCACTTGCACACTGCAACTGATGCCTCTTATGCCTAATTTTTCTCTCAAGATGCTCACACTCTGTTGAACATGCACACTGACATTGCA
>NW_026388700.1:0-491 GCF_001194135.2 Octopus bimaculoides | reverse complement strand
CTTTCTAGGCAAGTATAATCTTGCTGCTCCTGCTCTTGTGTGGAATTCTCCATTCATATCGAATTTCTTCCTAGTTCTTCTGTCTAGCTTTGCTAATTCAGTTTTTATCCAATCTACAGAAGCTGTTGAGTATCTAAGTAATGATACTGCCCAAGTCTTCACTAGATTCGGACCATTT
The DNA here is from genome assembly GCF_001194135.2 of Octopus bimaculoides. NCBI lineage: Eukaryota > Metazoa > Mollusca > Cephalopoda > Octopoda > Octopodidae > Octopus > Octopus bimaculoides. The sequence continues at coordinate 313 of NW_026388700.1, read as the reverse complement.
AGCTTTGACTTCATTAGCTTCCGCACCTTTCTGGTGCACTCCTCAATTTTCGTTTTCATTTCTATAGTTAATACTCTGTCAGATTCTAATACTCATAGATACTTATAACTCTTCCCTTTCAATGATTTTAATGTCTGGTCATCTGGTAATTGGATGCCTTCGCTGTTGACTACCTGTCCCCTTCTCGTGAGTAATATTGCACACTTATCTATGCCAAATTCCATGCCTATATCTATGCCTGCATTAAGGAATCTATCTCTTTTTCATTCTTGCTAAAAAGCTTGAGATCATCCATGTAGAACAAATGGTTAAT
>NW_026388699.1:0-288 GCF_001194135.2 Octopus bimaculoides | reverse complement strand
AGCAATGGTAAGGTTGGAGAAGTATTTTATGGATAGAGTCTTACAGCTATACATATACACACACATACATATATGTATACATATGTATGTGTATATGTATGCATGTGTGTGTATATATATATGTATATATATATGTACATATATACACACACACATAGATACATACATACATATCTATATGTGTGTACATATACATATGTGTGTATAACATTCGTCAACCTGGCTATACAATCACACGCAAGCATCAAACCGTGTGCGTGTATATATCCACCCATTCAGCCATACGCG
>NW_026388698.1:0-228 GCF_001194135.2 Octopus bimaculoides | reverse complement strand
ATATATATATATACATTTACACACACACTTACACATGCATATATGTACACACACACACATAATAAAGAAAATCAGTTTTTCTCTTCTCTCCCTCTTCCTATGTATGTGTGTGTGTCTGTCTGCCTGTGTAAATATATATTTATGGTTCTACAGATTTTGATATATTTTTTATATGGATTTTCTCTCTCTCTCTCTCTTTCTTTCTCTCTCTCTTTCTCTCTCTCTCTC
>NW_026388697.1:0-602 GCF_001194135.2 Octopus bimaculoides | reverse complement strand
TATATATATATATATATACATACATACAGACATACATACACACATATATGTGTATATGCGTTTGTGTGTGTGCATTGAAACTCAAAGTATTTAAGGAGTGTATTATCTTTGTATTTTGTTGTTATTTAAACAACATCACTGAGCGAATGAACCCATGATCTAATTATATCAACTGTAACCATCACGTTGTTTCGTACGATTAGAACTTCATTGTCAAGAATGTCCTTTCTTTTTTAAGACATAAGGATGTGAAGTGAGTGATTTGCCTGTTATTACTAGTAGGAACTGAAATGAGAGGATAAAGTGCTGCAGTAAAAATACCACAACTCTACCAATCAGCAATATAATGAAGCAGGAAGGGCTCATTAGATAAGATAGTCCTTAATACGCAGGATGGGCAAGGCTGCACAGCCTTTAATTATATCTGTGCTGGGCCACGGCTAACCTAGGGTTAAATAACATTATCAACAACAACCACAAAACCCACCAGTAATAGTGATAAATTTTCCACGGAAATCTACTGAAACATTTGTGAAACTTAAAAGTGTTCTTATGCTAATGAAAATATCAACGTGTGTCAGAAACGTTCCGCCTGGCTGGAC
>NW_026388696.1:0-216 GCF_001194135.2 Octopus bimaculoides | reverse complement strand
TATCTATCTATCTATCTATCTATCTATCTATCTATCTATCTATCTGCTCAGTCATAATTAAATACAGCTTAACATTGATCTGATGGATCAGTGTAAATTTGTAATTCTTAGACAAGAATATTTTCCACTCAGACTTCGAAATCCGACGACTGGCCGAAACTTCGAAGTCACTTTCAATAATATCATTGTTTGCGAACAACGTATATATATATATAT
>NW_026388695.1:0-562 GCF_001194135.2 Octopus bimaculoides | reverse complement strand
CTACACAATTTCACGTAACATAGACATATCTCAATTTTTTTATGTCTTCCTCTTCTCACTCCATCTCCCATTTCCCTATATTTCACTTAATTATAGCGCAGTCCAAAAATATATACCATACACGTGCTTAGTTTTTACAAAAATCATTTTTTTTATAATACGAAAAAAGAAGGAAATTGGAAACAACAACAAAGATGAACAAAAGAATACAAATCGTATTTTTCCATAGATGACTCGAAAGAAAAAAGAAATCACTCTTTTCTTAAGAGACTGCAGACGTTATTAAAGCAACCATAACTAATAGGATTTCACCGTATTTAATATGGATGTCAGGAAGACTATTTTTGAATTCTGCAGTCTGCATCTAAAAGTCAAATGGAATGCTGGTATTTTAAACACGCTCCGCTTATATAGCAATTGTAAACAAACTCGCGTAATAAATCAAATTAGGACGTCGAGGTGTATACACACATACAAACACAGACACCTGTGAGTATGTACTTATGAGTATACATATGCGTACGTGTTTACACTTACATATATATATATATATATATATATA
>NW_026388694.1:0-446 GCF_001194135.2 Octopus bimaculoides | reverse complement strand
AGCATAAGCAAATTTGGCAAAGTCGATATACAAAAAGTATTAAATACATTCAATACAAATAATATACATATGTTTACATATAGAATGGCCCAACTTAGACAAAATAGAAATGATATCAGGAAATAAAGTTTTATGAGTTTTATGAGTCCAGTAGCTGTTTCTGGGGGTTTGGTGGTCCAAAATAATGATTGTACATTGATTCTATCATCGGATAATACGAGCTTCTGTCTTCAGGGAAGAATTTTACATTTGAGGTGTTGACAGAATGGAGTTTATCCGATGATGATGGAATCAATTTACAATCATTATTTTGGACCACCAAACCCCCCAGAAACAGATGTTGGACTACTTTTTTATGTAAACATATTTACATTTTTTATTAGATGTATTTAACATTTTTTTGTATATCGACTTGCCTAACTTGTTTGTCCTTACAGTTACTCTTA
>NW_026388693.1:0-681 GCF_001194135.2 Octopus bimaculoides | reverse complement strand
ATCGAACTCGGAATCTTGGGGCTAGTAGCCCGCGCTCTTAACCACTACGTCATATGGCCGTAGGCATATAGAACTGTATATATCTATATATATATTCATGCGTAATTTAAGAAACAATACCAGTGCTATCTAGTTGCTATCTATTTCCGGGTGAGTATATCGTGTGAACGTCAATCCCGGAAACATGATACTAATGATATGCAGTTTTTATTTTTGGAACTAATAGGGTAAAAAGGGCAGGGCAGGCATATGGGATTGGTTTATCATGTTATAGGATTCTTCGCTGAAATATTCCTGGAATTTTATAGAGAATTCCAACTTATTTCTTGTCGTATGTGTTGTAAAATAACTGTTTATATGAGATTAGTTTGGTTTTAGCATAAATGAAGGCAAGTCTCAGAATTAGCACAGATATAGTAAACATACACTGCATACATGTGTGTCTATGTATATTTGGATGTATAATGTGTGTTCGTAGTCCAACAGCCTCACCTACATATATAGAAATTACGAATGTATTAAATGAATTCTAAAGTATTAGTCTGCAAACGGCTTTTAAGCGACAAACTCGCAACATTTTTGATGATTTGTAATCTCTTCTCTCTTCTTGGCACTCCGTCGGTTACGACGACAAGGGTTCCAGTCGATCCAATCAACGGAACAGCCTGCTCGTGAAATTAA
>NW_026388692.1:0-219 GCF_001194135.2 Octopus bimaculoides | reverse complement strand
ATATATATATATATACACACACACATATATATGTATATGTATATGTATATGTGTGTATGTATATATGTACATAATATGTATGCGTATGTATATATATATACATATACAAGTATGTACGTGTATATCATCAATCTGTATATGGATATATATATTTATATATGTATATGTTTGTGTAGATAGATAGATAGATACATAGATAGATAGATAGATAGATAGATA
>NW_026388691.1:0-273 GCF_001194135.2 Octopus bimaculoides | reverse complement strand
TGGTAGACAGAAACTGAAAGAAGCCCGTCATATATAAATATATATATATAAGTTAATATGTATATATCCGTAGATATATATATTTTTTTAAAAGGTGTGAATGTATGTATATATGTATACGTATATATTTATGTGTATGCCTTTGTGTTTATATTTGTCCCACCACCATCACTTGACAACCGATGTTGGTGCGTTTACACCCCTGTAACTTTGTGGTTCAGCGAAAGAGACTGATAGAATAAGTACTAGGCTTACAAAGAATAACTCCTGGAG
>NW_026388690.1:2234-2704 GCF_001194135.2 Octopus bimaculoides | reverse complement strand
CTTATCAGAACGATCAGAGTGAGTTTTCGTAATCACCATAAGACTCATCTAACTCTTTCCGGATCCTCTGCACTGGCCTCATACCGATACCCAAACACTCTGAAATGTTCATATTGGAGATTACAGCGCGAATGCCAAGCAGTACGGCATGTCGTTTCCAAATTTTTGGCATAGTGAATTGCGTCATGGTACTGTTTTTCTCACAGACGGTGCCCGACTGACCCTACCATACTAGTTGACAAAATCAAAAACAAGCAATGCGCATGCGCAAAATTAAAGATAAAAAAATACGACAATTTACCCATCGCATGCTGTGTGTGAGGATAGATAGATAGATAGATAGATAGATAGATAGATAAATAGATAGATAGATAGATAGATAGATAGATAGATAGATAGATAGATAGATAGATAGATACATTTCTTTTATTAGCCACACAGGGCTCAACAAAGATGGGACAAATATAATG
>NW_026388690.1:0-2008 GCF_001194135.2 Octopus bimaculoides | reverse complement strand
GCCTACGGAAAAGACCACGGTAACCTTGGTCAATATTGTCATTGAAGAAATTATAACAGTAAGTGACTCTCTTTTGCCTTTTTGTTTTTCTTTTTCTAGTTCATAGGGTTATGCTCAAGATGGCTCCGTCATTCACACGTGCCATCCTTGCTACATTCACCCATCTTTTTTTTTTAAGCATTTACTAGACAAGACTTCCCTTTCTACTCTCACCTTCCTCTTCAGGTGATACTTGAAGAAGTTGATGAGAGATTGCCCAGAGAGGAAAGTCTTTGTCTCTAGACCTTTCAGACGCGTCCATAGATAGATAGATAGATGTGTATTACATACATACATACATACATACATACATACATACATACATACATACATACATACATATACAGTATCTCACCTTTAAATAAATTTCAGTAAATTGCCATTCGAAGGAAATCAAACGAAATCTATACTGAATGAAATATATTCTTTTCTACTCTAGGCACAAGGCCCGAAATTTTGGAGGAATGGCCCAGTCGATTAGATCGACCCAAGTACGTGACTGGTACTTAATTTATCGACCCCGAAAGGATGAAAGGCAAAGTCGACTTCGGCGGAATTTACTGAATAAAATATATTATGCATGCAATCATTATACAAATTTGGAATACAAAACAATAAACATTTTCAAAGATTTGAACGAAATATTAAATTTCAAACGTTACAAAAATATGTGCACCATGAAGGAAATTTGCTGTATTCAATATTTCATCCACCTTTTTTTTACTAAATTCAGATATTGCTGTAAATTTGAATTGTAATAAATTATTTCTCCTGGTACTTTTTGCACCGGTCATTGTTACTGCATCTGCAGGAATTCTAATTTGTGTACCGTGGTGGAAATCTTCATTGTGATTAACATGGCACCAAAAGAATAAGAGTTGTCTGAAGACTTGAAGAAAATTATTTTTAATTTGCACAAGAATGGTTTAGGATACAAGTTAATTAGTAAACGAATACATATTAGCGTAAACACAGTTATCAATGTAATTCAGAAGTACAAAGCTACCGGACGGCTAAGCAATAAACATCATATAGGTTGTCCTTCTATTTTAAATGCTCGTGATATTCGCCACATCCAACGTTGCGTGATGGACGACAGGCGTCGTACCGCTTCATCTTTGGCCCAAGAAGTGTCTTCTGTTAGTGTAGAAAGTGTATCCCACCAAACAGTCCGCCGAAGTTTGAACCAGGGTGGACTTCATGGACGCATTCGTCGTAGGAAGCTTCTCCTCACTACCAGACATAAATCAAGTCGTCTTTCTTTTGTCAAAACCTATGTGAGTAAGGGGAAGGAGTTTTGGAATAAAATTATTTTTGTGACAAAACTAAAATCAACTTGTTTGGGTAAGATGGTATTAAACGAGTATGGCGACGACGAGGCGAAGATAATAGCGACAAACGCACCGTACCTACCGTGAAACACGCCGGCGGAAGTGTTGTGGTTGGAGATGCATGAGTGCGGCTGGTGTGGGAGGATTTACATTGAGAGAACAATGGATTCAAGGTTTTATAGTGACATATTGCAGAAAACAATGTTGAAAAGCATCAAGGATCTAGGAAGACATTCCATGTTCCAACATGGCAATGACCCTAAACACACTTCAAAGATGACGACTAAGTTTTTATCAGATAAAAAAGGTAAAAGTATTGCCTTGGCCTAACATGTCATCTGGTTTAAACCCAATAGAACATTTGCCGGATGTCTTGAAAAAGAAGGTTGAAGAGAGAAAAAACCTGCAATGTAACACAGTTGAAAGGCATCATTCAGGATGAATGGAGGTCGATTTCATCGGTTACATACGGAAATTTAGTCGACTCTGTGTCCAGAAGACTTAATGCAGTCATTGAAACCAAGGGCGGTCACACTGAATATTGAAAATACCAAATAATTCCCTAGGATGTACATATTTTTGTATCGTTTCAACTCTTTTACTTGTTTCAGTCATTTGACTGCGGCCATGCTGGAGCA
>NW_026388689.1:0-378 GCF_001194135.2 Octopus bimaculoides | reverse complement strand
CAATATGAAGAGCAATCTTCAGCTGCACGAAAATGCAGAAAAAAGACATTTTATAAATGTGGCAACATATCAAATCCAAGTGCGAGAGAGCATACATAAAAATCCAAATATGAGGAAGAATATATAAGTCCATCTTGACATAGCGGAATCTATCAGGCTAGTAATTGATTCTAGACAAAAGTTTTAACTGTCTCAGATTTTATTGTTTCTTATCTAGTGGTGATAGCAAAGGGACAATTACTTCTAAAGAGAGGGAAGGTGTAAGCAGTACTGGATTTTTATGTATGCCGTCTCCCACTTGGTTTTGATATGTTGCCACATTTATAACATGTCTTTTTTCTGCATGTTCGTGCAGCTGAAGATTGCTCTTCATATTGC
>NW_026388688.1:0-269 GCF_001194135.2 Octopus bimaculoides | reverse complement strand
TTCGCAAGCTGAGTTTCATGTCCAATGAAGGAGACGACGTTGGCACGGGTACCAGTCATCGAATTTAGTTCGATTTCACTTGCCACAACAGGTCTTCGCAAACGGAGTTTAGTGTCCAATGTAGGAAAGGTATGCATGAGTGGGCTGGCTACACCCCTGGCAGAGGCCTTGGATTTAGGTCTCACTTGGCTTGCCGGGTCTTGTCACGCACAGCACATTTCCCGGTCAGAAGTCATCGCCTCGGTGAGGCCCAATGTTCGAAGGTCTTG
>NW_026388687.1:0-449 GCF_001194135.2 Octopus bimaculoides | reverse complement strand
ATATATATATATATATATATATATATATATATAAAACAGACAGATATATATATTTATTTATATATCATAGGCTTACAGTTGTTTACGATACATGTTTGTGTGTGTTCATGGTTCAATTTGAATCAACTGATCAATCAATGGACTGAAGATGTAAGTAACCAGTGGCACAATGCTATTTTCCTCATAGTCCAAACCAATCAACTGCCAAAGAAATAGAAGAAAAGAATTTGGTCTGTGGGTCATTTACAAAGAACTACAGCCCTAGTTTCAAGCCATCAGCCTTGAGTTATTGTTTTCTCTTACCAAGGAAGTATAGCATTATATATATATAATGTAGTGTTGGCATGTATATATGTATATGTGTGTGTGTATGTATATATATACATAAATACATATATATATGTGATTTTATAAGTGTGATATATATATATATATATATATATATATAT
>NW_026388686.1:0-505 GCF_001194135.2 Octopus bimaculoides | reverse complement strand
TGCTTTCAATTTTGGTGTATCGATGCAACTCTGAATTTTGATTACAATCAGCCAATTACTTTGTCTCGTAAATGAAAGAATCTGATGTTATTTGGAATTAAAGTTGTGAAATTTGGGTAATTTTAGCCAATCAACAGACAGCGTGGCATTAACAGCTTGTTACCATGACAACCGCATGTTGTGTTTCACCTGCATGTTGTGTTGATTCTTCACACCATGAGATTTACTTCACCTGCGTGTTTTGTTTTAATAAAAATTTATATTTATCAATTAGAATTTTATTATAGATATTTTTCGCCAATTGTCTTAATATTTTACATATTTTTCATATATGGCAGAAGTTGTTTGCGATGTTTATACAGTTTCTTGGCATTATGAAGGCTAATGGAATAGGTGAACTTAGTACAGATAATTTGACATTATTTTTGAATCTTGCATGCAAAAACATATAAGACACAGGTATTCTCTTTCTTGGGACAAATTCTTTGTTGACCAGTGTTATTCT
>NW_026388685.1:0-337 GCF_001194135.2 Octopus bimaculoides | reverse complement strand
TATATATATATATATATACATGCATGTAAGTATTTATAATTTATATTTATGTTATTAGTTGTTGCTGAAGCCTTGGAAGCTGTACAGAAGTACCAACTTGAGAATATTTTCAGATATGATGGTATGTAGCCACATTGTGATTATATATCTGTGTATAACGCATGTGTTTGTGCATGTTTGTATGTATACATATTTGTGTGTATATGTGTGTATGTGCACGTATGTGTGTATGTATGCATGCCTCTATGTCGCTCTGAAAAAGCGGTGCACTTTATATATGTGTATGTATATATATGTATATATATATATGTATATCTATCTATCAATTTATCTCTCC
>NW_026388684.1:0-483 GCF_001194135.2 Octopus bimaculoides | reverse complement strand
TTCTTTTTACGATGCTTGTTTTTATGTTTTCGTTATTATTGTTATAGTTTTTTTTTTTTCGCTTTTGTTGTTTTCACCGAACATTTTGATTATTTATTCATTTATTATTTTATTTAAAATATATACGTTTTTTCTAGATTTTGGTTTTTTTTTTCTTAACTCTCTCGAAGCACTCTAATTTGTTCTATCTCTTCAAACATCTTGTTCGAGATAGCGTGTTTAGTTTCAACGACATCTGCCCGACACTTTGCTTTTAATTCGTATTTTCTCTGGCCAAGCTAAGATGTCGTCTGCTGAGTGTTCTTGCATCACGAATATATACACTGACTCGGAGACATGCTAAATACGCTGATATAAATATCAGATATAAAACAACAGACAGATAGGGCAGAGAAGAAATAAAAAGGTGGGGTGGTGGATGTAACCATGGATGCATACGTTCTTCTTCTTCTTCTTCTTCTTCTTCTTCTTCTTCTTCTTCTT
>NW_026388683.1:0-227 GCF_001194135.2 Octopus bimaculoides | reverse complement strand
TTATTGGTACTACTGCTACCTTTTTCATCGACCACAACTGCTTAACTTGCGAAGCTAACCTGTCATATCTTTCGACTTTTCTTTCTTCTTTATCGCATACCTTATTATTATTATTATTATTATTATTTTCAAATTATGGCACAAGACCAATAATTTCGGTAGAGGTGGAAAATCGATTATCTTGAACTCCCGGAACTCAACTGGTATTTATTTTATCGACCCCCCCC
>NW_026388682.1:1534-1777 GCF_001194135.2 Octopus bimaculoides | reverse complement strand
GCTGCACCTCTTATGTGTCCATAGCTTCCACTGGGTACATCTTATAGAGTCTCTACCAAAGCCTTTTCTACAGATCGAGCAGGACCATCTACCTGAAGGGGCTTGTGTTTTTTCTACCTTCCTACTTATTAGGACTTTGGTTTTAGCTAGGTTGACTCTAAGGCCCTTCGATTCTAGTCCTTGCTTCCACACCTGAAACTTCTCCTCTAGTTCTGATAGTGACTCAGCAATTAGTGCAAGGTC
>NW_026388682.1:0-547 GCF_001194135.2 Octopus bimaculoides | reverse complement strand
TATATATATATATACATACATACATACATACATACACACACACATATATACACATACATATGTGCAGATGTATACATAATATATATATATTTTCCCTGCTAAATGCTAGATTCAAAGATTTTCTGCTAAATACTGAAAGAAATGCTAGATCTAGCATAAAATATGCTAAATTGGCTGGGTGAGATACATCTGCACCGCCAGATGCACCTGAACCAGTTGTTGAATTTCCCATTCTCTTCATGCTAGATATGTCAAAACAATTGTTGTGATTAATAATTAATTCTCATATATTCCATCTTCTGTCTTTCATTTGCCACATATATATCTTAATATATTAAACTGAGAATGTATCTGTCTGTGTGAATCCCTAAAACTCAAGAACCACCCAACTGATTTCATTCAAATTTTACCCATGCCTTACTGAGGGTCCATGCAGTGTCATGGGCCAAAAATATTTTCAACTTCTTGCCTAATGCAAGCCTGGAGCAATGTCTTATACTATTTCAGTATTATGTGTCAAAAGTGAAACAATAACATCTCTCTATTG
>NW_026388681.1:0-314 GCF_001194135.2 Octopus bimaculoides | reverse complement strand
TATATATACACACACTCACATACATCTTTATCTATATCAAAGACTTTGGTTACCTTAGTGTGATTATCTAATTGACTACACAGTTCCAAACTTTTAAAAGTTATTCTTCAAGTTTACTTAACTTATTGCTGTGATACTGAGATGAAACTGCCCATAGCCATGTAGAAAACGTGTCTTAATTTCTACTAGGTAATTTAATTTGTATTTCGGTATAAGTGTAGTGACTGTATATATAAAAATATATACCAAGTATTGGCATTGTCTAGTATTTTTTTTTTTCATAGAAATGAATAAAATATCTGTTATGTATGACA
>NW_026388680.1:0-611 GCF_001194135.2 Octopus bimaculoides | reverse complement strand
CCTCCTTCCCCGAAACGGGAAGGAAGAGCCGTTTTCATCGTACTTGTGGCTATGGCCAAAGAATGTGTATGGTAGACGCGTCTGAAAGGTCTAGAAGCAAATACTTCCCTCTCTGGTGAATCTCTCATCAACTTCTTCAAGTATCACTTGAAGAGGAAGGTGAGAGAAGAGAGGGAAGTTTTGTCTAGTGAATGTTTCAAAGAAAGATGGGTGAATGTAGCAAGGATGGCACGTGTGGATGACGGAGCCAGCCTGAACATAATCCTATGAACCAAAAAAGAAAGGAAAAAAGAGAGTCACTGTAACGTGTTTTTTTTTTTGCATGACATTATTACCCAAGGTTACCGTGGTCTTTTCCGTAGGCTTTTCTTCCCACGGATAAACCTAATCTGTTTTTCCTTTTTACATTATGACATTTCTGTGATACACGATCCCTATTGATCGGCCTTTTTTTTTCTCCATGATCCCTCTTGATCGAAATGCTACCCACCCTTTTTTTCCTCCCCAAAAGAAAAGCTCTACTTTGTATTTTGTCCCCTCCGTGTTCAGCCCTGTGTGGCCAATAAAGAAAGATATCTATCTATCTATCTATCTATCTATCTATCTATCTA
>NW_026388679.1:0-355 GCF_001194135.2 Octopus bimaculoides | reverse complement strand
GTGTGTGTGTGTGTGTGTGCGCGCGCGCGCAGAATGTCAATGTTTGAAAGTCATATGTCTGGAAGTGTGTCAGTAAAAGACTGGAGGAGACTAATATCGGTTTCCATGGAGATGACCTCAATATACATACACACACACGCACAAACACACACACACGCACACACACACATACACACACGCGCGCGAGTGTGTGTGTGTGTGTGTGTGTCATTTTGTACGAAACAGAAAGTGGGTCGACAATGTTTAACTGTGGGAAGGAGTGGCGGTCAAAGGTTAAGAAATAGGAAACTGGAGCTGTCGGTATACAGTAGTAGTAGTAGTAGTAGTAGTAGTAGTAGTAGTAGTAGCAGTAGGA
>NW_026388678.1:0-261 GCF_001194135.2 Octopus bimaculoides | reverse complement strand
ATAATATCGAGTGGAAATAGGGGGTGCTGCCGTTCCGCAGTGCCAATATACGAGCCGCCACTGCACACGACATATGTATTGCTTTACTTTGGGCCTTGAGCTATCTTTGAGAAATTGTCCGCCAGCCTCACGTGTCTGGAGTCATAATGCTAATCGTACGTATAATTTGGCTGTAATATGCAGGAGCCCCGAAGTCGGTGAACCGTCAGAATTGTTAGCACGTCGGACAAAATGCTTAGCGGTATTTCGTCCGTCTTCACG
>NW_026388677.1:0-528 GCF_001194135.2 Octopus bimaculoides | reverse complement strand
AAAAAAAAAAAAAAAGCATGTTTCCAAAATTTAAATTTCCTCCTCCCTACCCTAATTTTATAATTTTTCACTTATTTCGAACTTTTTTTTATTAATTCACGTAGAAAAATACGGAGATTACGTAACTGGCAATTTTTTTCTTTAGATTTTAATTTTTCTTACAAAATACCCTATTCCCCTCCGTCCAACTTGCCGCTTTCAAAAAGCTAAAAACTCCGTATGTTTTACTTTCGTCTGATATTTCATGCATGCGTAGATTTCTCTTGAAACGAAAAAATATCTACCACCGCCAGAAAACCCGATATGTTAGAAACAATAGCTAAATGTCTGGAAAATATTTTTCACCCTCATTTAACGACCCTTTTTTCTTCTTTTTTTAATACATAAATGATGTAATCATCCGCAAAAAATATTCCAGTTTCATAATCTCCGTATTTTTCTGCGTAGATTAAAAAGACAAAAATATTTTTTTAAATGGGGTGGGAAGGGAGAAATTAAAATTTTGAAAACGTGCTTTTTTTGAAAAAT
>NW_026388676.1:0-496 GCF_001194135.2 Octopus bimaculoides | reverse complement strand
ATGCAATTTGATTTTTTTTTTTTCTATTTCCCGTTAACTGAATTTTGGTGAATTAAAACTTCATCAGAAGTCGCTTTCAATTCCTGTACCCCAACCCCCCACCTCACCACCACAAGGACGTGCATTTCCTTTTCAAGTGTCTTAAAAATATTGTCTTGGTTTGTCAACAAACACATGAATGACCGAATTTCGGTCATTAAATGCTGTTCAGAATCGCTTGAACTCGGGACAAAATGCATAGCGACATTTCTTCCGTTTCTTTATGCCCTTGGTCCAAATTCCACCAAGGTCAACTTAGCTTTTCGCCCTTTCTGGTTCGATAAAATAAGTACTAATGTATTACCGGAATCGATGTAATCAATCCGAAAAGATTAGGTGCTAGAACATGACAGGTCGTACCTAGTGGTAGTGGACAAGATGCACCACATGTGCTAAATACTTGATGCTGCATGCCCCTTTGACCCACGAATAGTCAAGAAGGAAGACGAAAACATAG
>NW_026388675.1:1433-1797 GCF_001194135.2 Octopus bimaculoides | reverse complement strand
CTTTTGCGCCATGCACAAAAAAGACTCTTGCTCAGCTGCTGCGTTGTGTAAGATTTCTGAGGAGCGCACGTCCTTGAATTGCTGAGTCACTATCAGAACTAGAGGAGAAGTTTCAGGTGTGGAAGCAAGGACTAGAATCGAAGGGCCTTAGAGTCAACCTAGCTAAAACCAAAGTCCTAATAAGTAAGAAGGTAGACAACACACAAACCCCTGCAGGTAGATGGCCCTGCTTGATCTGTAGAAAAGGCATAGGTAGAAACTCTATAAGATGTACCTAATGTAGGCTATGGACACATAAGAGGTGCAGCAATATCAAAGGAAGGCTAACTAGGAAGTTAGTTTTTGTATGTAGCAGATGTTCAGG
>NW_026388675.1:0-509 GCF_001194135.2 Octopus bimaculoides | reverse complement strand
TATATATATATATATATATATATATATATATATATATATATACATGACCATAGAAGCATGACCAGATAAGTTTCTTTCTGGCCTCGCTTGTGCTTTTCTATGTAATTTTGCCCTGATTCGTAATATCTTATTTAGTGCTCAAATTCATTTTCAGTTGTCCATAACAATGTCACCAAATTCACCCATATATTCAAGTTCTTCAGTCTTAATTTTCTCACATAGTCACCTTTCTTTATAATTCTGTCTTAGATTTAGCTGGCCGAAAACCCTTATTTCTCAATTCTATATTTCTAACATTCAATATCTACTGTGTCTATGCGACAGAAATCCCAAAAAATATCTCTCTACCTCTCTCGTGCTCTGGCCTAACCCCCTCTGCTTTACTCTGTCTCTTTTGATATCTGCTTTACTCTGTCTCTCTCAATCACACTCCCTCACTCTCTATCTCTCTTCTCCTCTCTCTTTCGATTGACCCCTTGCATCGCCAGGTCTATAAAACTAGCGCGCGC
>NW_026388674.1:0-332 GCF_001194135.2 Octopus bimaculoides | reverse complement strand
AAAATATATTAGATATATATATAAGGATCCCTTCCAGGGGCCCTATTATCAACTTTTTCAACAATCTGAGTATACCATGAGGTTTTCAGACATGAGTTCTACTCATGTCAAGTATTATCAAAATCGATAGAACGATGTAGGAGTAGTTAGCTAGCAACTTCACAAACACACCTACAGATAGAATATTTCCCACATATGTAGTAGATGTGTGTGTGTGTGTGTCTGTATATATATCTATACAAGTACACGTGTGAGTCTCTGAGTGAACAGGTTCATACCTATACTGGTGTAGTTATGTGCCTCTATGTGTTTGTGCATGTATAGGCGTGCGT
>NW_026388673.1:0-217 GCF_001194135.2 Octopus bimaculoides | reverse complement strand
ATTTTCTTTCTCTTTTTTTCTTTTTTGTTTCTTTTTTTTCTTCCCTTCTTGTCCAACGGACTATCTGGTAGCGACCTAATCTCCAACGGTTTTTCAAATGAATTACGTTATAACCTTCTCAAACTATAGTTATCATATTCGGTCATAATATCTTACGTTTAAGATGTTTCCCATACATTCCCTGAGGAGAAGTTTACATTTTTAACATCGACGATTC
>NW_026388672.1:0-370 GCF_001194135.2 Octopus bimaculoides | reverse complement strand
AGAAAGAAGGAAAGAAAGAAAGGAAGAAAGAAAGAAAGAAAGAAAGAAAGCATCTGGAACTTATAAATCCACATCCTGTTTGGTAGACATTTTCTATTTGGCTAGTTTCCGGTCTGGAAGAAAATGGGCATGAGGTGAAGGTATAGTGGCAATAGCTATAGTTGCTAGTAGCAGTAGTAGTAGTAGTAGTAGTAGGGGTGGTGGTCTCGGTAGTGGTGGTGGTGGTGGAGGTGGTAGTCTCGGTGATGGTAGTGGTGATGGGGATATTGGTGGTGGTGAAGTCGCTACAGAAGAACGCTGACACACATGTTTCACTCCATGTTGATGTACAAGATAATGTTGTCAATTGACAAGTGTTGTACTATTAACA
>NW_026388671.1:0-246 GCF_001194135.2 Octopus bimaculoides | reverse complement strand
GTGTGTGTGTGTGTGTGTGTGTGTGTGCGTGTGTGTGTGTGCATGTGTATCTATTCACACGCGCACATATATTCTTTGACGTACAGATGTCTCGTCACTTCATTTTGTTCGTTTTTTGAACAATGAATAACGAGACAGCTTTCACCTGACAAGATGAAGCAATCATTTAATACACGCATGTATGTATGCTTGTATGTATGTCATTATTCAGTTTTATTTCAAGATTTCTTTCCAATAGAGAAAGAG
>NW_026388670.1:1257-1805 GCF_001194135.2 Octopus bimaculoides | reverse complement strand
GATAATGAGGAGGAGAAGCATAGTGGTGATGATGATGATGATGATGATGATGATGATGGCGGTGATGTTGCCCATAACGTAAAATGGTGTCGACGAGGAGGAGGGCGCCGACAATGGCGACAGATAACGTTAATGACGAAAATGGCGGTGATGGGCTAACAACAACAACAACAATAATAATAATGACGATGATGATGATGGTGATGATGATGATCGTGATGATTATAAGAAGTGAAGACAGATTCTGGTTGTAGCGGTAGTAGTACTGGTGGTATTGGTCTGTGGCATTCGGTCGCGTTCACTGTGGCGGCGATGGCGGTGTTGTTGATGGTTCTTATTGCGGTGGTGGTAGTGTTAGTGGTTTTGGCGGTAGTGGTGGCTGTAGTAACGGTGTTGCTATCACGGTAATAGCTGTGGTTGTAGTGGTGGTGGTTGTGATGGTAGAGTGGAGAGTGAGGTCGAGTGGCCGGAGACCTACCTGGACGGAGGAAGGTAGGGGGGAGGGGGCTGACGGTCGGGCTCGGGTGGCGACGGATTGGAGAGGGGAC
>NW_026388669.1:0-850 GCF_001194135.2 Octopus bimaculoides | reverse complement strand
TATATATACATAGGAAAATGCATTGTTGAAAATGCACCTAAATTTCAAAAACTTGTAATGAAATTTTACAAACTCCAGTTGCTGATGTCACCTAACTCCAGACCAATCAAAACTGAATTTCAGCAAATACAACGAAATGACCCTTTAAGAGAACCAACCAACCGAACGACTTATGACCGTCTTCACAGGGAAACGAACCAAGCAGAACGACAAGCTTGACCACTGCAAAAAAGGTCACAAGTATTTTAACGAATCTAAAATCAGATCTGCTCGCGGAAAAAAATAATAAATACATCTTATCTCCAAAACATACCACTACAAACGAAAGCGTCTACGGAAAGAGGATCACAGAAACTGTAAAGCAAATTCCTTTTTTTACTATTTTCATTTCTTCCTTGTTTTTTTCTCCAGTATGAACACCATTAAATTTATGAACTTTAAACATTCAACCAAATTGATATACAGTTTTAATATTATTGACTACTATGAACATTCAAACTTATACCTGTCCTCCTTATTCATAGTGCTAAATTTATCTATTTTGAACATGTTAATTTATCAACATTGAAACATTTTAATTTGTCATCACTGAAACTTTTAAAGAAGTTTTTCTAATTCATAAATTCAAACTTTTACCATTGATAAACAAAAACTATTGTTTGATATATATATAAATAAATGTATTTTAAACATTTAAGAGTCTTAAATTTAGGTGCATTTTCAACAACACATTTTCCTATATTTTTTCCTGCGTATTTACATATTTATATAAATATGCATATATATACTTATACTCCTTTTTTATTTATTTATTTATTTATGGGTTCCAGCCAAGTGGCTGCGGTCATGC
>NW_026388668.1:0-310 GCF_001194135.2 Octopus bimaculoides | reverse complement strand
TGGCGGTGGATTTTCTCATGACGTAATGGTCATGCCAATGATGATAGTGGTTGCCATGGAGAAGGTGGTGGCGATGAAGATGACGATGATGATGATGATGATGATGGTCATGATGGTGGTGATTGTGATGGTGATGAATGTGGTGTGGTGGTGATAAGTGGTGAAGAAGTTTGCTTCCCAGCCACATGGTCCCGGGTTCAGTCCCTCTGCGTGGCAACTTGGGCAAATATATTGTAACCTCAGGCCGACCAAAGCCTTGTCAGTGGACTTGGCAGATGGAAACTGAAAGAAACCCGTCGAATATATATAT
>NW_026388667.1:0-246 GCF_001194135.2 Octopus bimaculoides | reverse complement strand
CACCTAGTGATGTATACGTACATGTATAGACATATATACATCATATATCTGTAGTCGTGTTTTTTGTGCAATCAAAGACTAATATACACGTCAGCAAACACGCACACTGATGCACCATACCCCATATATGTATACATCAATATATTGTATATATGTATATATAAATGCTATTCACATACATATACACAGTGGCATCATTTATGTATGTATACATATATATATATATATATATATATATATATATAT
>NW_026388666.1:0-591 GCF_001194135.2 Octopus bimaculoides | reverse complement strand
AATTTTCCAGTAAATTTCGTAATCGCTACCAATATAGCATAAGACTACACTCCAAAGGATCATTTATTAGATTCCTTAAGGGTCATTCTCACTGTTTATATTTCCAAGGTTTCAAATTTGTATGTTTAAAAATGTAGAGACTCAAAACACGGCCGTTCTATATTCCATTTATTTAATTCTTTACCATTCGATGTCAACATTTCTGTGCCCAAACTCTATCCAGCGACTGATCCGTTGGATGTCTGATATTTGGCACTTCCTCAGGAATGGTTTCCATCAGAACAAATTACGAAAAAACACAAATAACACAATTAACGATCATAACATCAAAATACCTGACTATAAGCACGATGCCTTCATTTTGATGGAAACCATTCCTGAGGAAGTGCCAAATATCAGACATCCAACGGATCAGTCGCTGGATAGAGTTTGGGCACAGAAATGTTGACATCGAATGGTAAAGAATTAAATAAATGGAATATAGAACGGCCGTGTTTTGAGTCTCTATATTTTTAAACATATAAATACATATATATATATAAATAAAGTGAAGTATATTTGCCACTTAAATGTGGCTGACCCCTAAGGGTG
>NW_026388665.1:0-392 GCF_001194135.2 Octopus bimaculoides | reverse complement strand
ATATATATATATATATATATATATATATATATATACGCGGACACACATGTACATATATTTATATGTATATGTATGTGTATATATATATGTAAATATATGTGTATGTATACATACATACATACATACATACATACATACATATGTATATACTCTTTTACTCTTTTACTCTTCTACTCTTTTACTCTTCTACTCTTTTACTCTTCTACTCTTTTACTTGTTTCATTCATTTGACGGCGGCCATGCTGGAGCACCGCCTTCAGTCGAGCAAATCGACCCCAGAACTTATCCTTTGTAAGCCTAGTACTTATTCTATCGGTATCTTATGCCGAACCGCTAATGTTGCGGGGACGTAAACACACGAGCATCGGTTGTCAAGCGATGTTGGGGGGACA
>NW_026388664.1:0-692 GCF_001194135.2 Octopus bimaculoides | reverse complement strand
ATATATATGCATATATATGTATATATATATACTATTTATATACTATATATATACTATATATATATATTAATATGTAGTATATACATATGCTTATATATATATACTTATATATATATACATATATATACATATGAATTATGTGTGTATATATATATATATTTATATGTAGATATATAAATATAGACACATATATAGATATAGATATATAAATATAGACACATATATATAGATATATATGTATGTATGCACGTATGTATGTGTGTGTATATGTACGCATGCATATGAGCATATATGTGTGTATGCAAGCATATTTGTGTATAGAGAGAGCATGGAGAGCTATTTCTCTTACAAATGAGTGTTAGTTATTAAAAATATAACTATGCTCCCGTTTTAACCTTATAAACATACTCGTTATTAATTTCATTTTGGATGGGTGGGGTGGTCCTCTTCTCCTTTTTTTAATGTTTTTTCCTCGATATTTTGTTTTGATTAATTATTTTGTGAGGTCGATCGAAGTTCGAAGACTATTCAGGTCTTACTTGTCTGCTATTAAATATTTTTATTGTCCGTGCATTATAACCATTTTATTTTATTTTTTATGGCAGACGACTATCACGGGGACGGCTTTTGTGTCTTTTTCTTACTCGTTATCTACACAAACTGGCCGTGAGTCTACATAAATATACATCTAC
>NW_026388663.1:0-660 GCF_001194135.2 Octopus bimaculoides | reverse complement strand
CTACGTTCGTTGTTTCCTTCCTACGTTCGTTTGTTCCTTCCTACGTTCGTACGTTCGTTCGTTCCTACCTTCGTTCTTTGTTTCGTACGTTCGTTATTTCCTTCCTACGTTCGTTCTTTCCTTCCTAGGTTCTTTCTTTCCTTCCAACGTTCATTCGTTCGTTCCCACATTCGTTCTTTCCTTCCTAGTTCGTTCTTGCCCTCCTACGTTGTTTCTTTCCTTCCTATGTTCGTTCTTTCCGTCCTACGTTCGTTCTTTCCTTCCTACGTTCGTTCGTTCCTACGTTCGGTCTTTCCTTCCTACGTTTGTTCTTTCCTTCCTACGTTCGTTCTTTCCTTCCTACGTTCGTTCTTTCCTTCCTACGTTCGTTCCTTACTTCATACTTTCGTTCTTTCCTTCCTACGTTCGTTCTTTCTTCCTACGTTCGTTCGATCGTTCCTACGTTCTTTGTTTCCTTCCTACGTTCGTTCGTTCCTACGTTTGTTCCTCCTTTAGTTCTTTCCTTCGTACGTTCGTTCCTTCCTTCGTACGTTCGTTCTTTCCTTCCTACGTTCGTTTGTTGCTTCCGACGCTCGTTCTTTCCTTCCTAGGTTCTTTCTTTCTTTCCTATGTTCGTTCGTTCGTTCCCACGTTCGTTCTTTCCTTCCTACGTTCGTTCTT
>NW_026388662.1:0-214 GCF_001194135.2 Octopus bimaculoides | reverse complement strand
TGTGTGTGTGTATATATGTACATATGTACGTACGTATGTATTTATGTATGTATGTATGTGTGTATATGTATGCGTGTGTATATATGTGTGTACATATGTACATACGTACGTATGCGTGTATGTATGTATGTACGATGTATGTATGTATGTATGTATGTATGTACATATACGACGGGTTTCTTTCAGTTTCCGTCTACCAAATCCACTCACATGT
>NW_026388661.1:0-438 GCF_001194135.2 Octopus bimaculoides | reverse complement strand
TACATACACACACAGATGCATACATACATACATACATACATACATACATAACATTTGGTGCTTTTCCTTTCTTTGTGATTATCAGACTCATTTATTTCTCTTTCACTTCCAAACTTATTCTCTCCGCCATTTCATTTTACCATCCATTATTTCTTTTATTCTAGCTTTTGCCACTTTAAACAAAGTTTCTGCTATATTCTAGCTTCGTTTCATTTAATTTCTTTCTTCTCTTTCCTCTTCTTCATTTCTTTCATTCAGCCACCATTGTATGTTTTCTTTTCTTTTTTTTTTTTACCAAATTCCCCTCATTTTCTTCTCTCTTTCCATTTTCTTTCCAATATTTTTTATTCTTTCTTACGTTTCTTTAAACATTTTTGATTTTTCTCTAATTTCTTGTTGTTGTTGTTGTTGTTGTTGTTCTTCTTCTTCTTCTTCTTC
>NW_026388659.1:0-228 GCF_001194135.2 Octopus bimaculoides | reverse complement strand
TGTATTTGCAAAGGGAAGTCATCCTTCCCATCTTGATCTGGGATATGTATATATGTATGTATGTATGTATGTATGTGTATATATGTATGAATATATGTGAATATATGTATGTATGTAAGTATGTTTATATATGTATGTATATGTGTATACATGTATGTGTATATATGTATGTATATGTATATATGTGTAAATATGTATATATGTACATATATGTATGTGTATATACGT
>NW_026388658.1:0-532 GCF_001194135.2 Octopus bimaculoides | reverse complement strand
AACGGCTCTTCCCATGGACCGCAAATTAAATTTGTATACACAAATTATACACACACATATATATGCACATATATATACATACAGGGTGATTGAAAAGTAATTCATTATTTTGAAATACTTATAAATTATTTATTAATAGTAATTTTTACAAAAAAATGGATATGAGAGGAAGGCTTTTAGTATGAGGTTTTATTTAAAATTTGACATGGACTCCTGATGTTGGCACTAGCTTCTTGAGTTGCCCAGGAATTGTGTCAACTGATTTCTCCAAGAACTCTTGTGGGATGAAAGAAGACATAACGTCTCGTATTCACTCTTCAAGCTCTTCCAAAGTCTTTGATTTGGTACAGTAGATTAGTTCCTTTAACCAACTCTGATTATAGGTTAAATTCTCATACTTCAAAGAATATAAACACAAAATATTTGAGGAAATCATCACAGTTAATAAATAATTTATAAGTATTTTAAAATAGGGAGTTATTGTTCCATCACCCTGCATATATATATATATATATATATATATATATATATA
>NW_026388657.1:0-455 GCF_001194135.2 Octopus bimaculoides | reverse complement strand
GTATTTGGTGGACGGTATGTTGAGCATACAACTACATCAATCTGTTTTATCTGTACTATTAAAGTATAACAGATAGAGTTTGAGTGTGATAGGAGTAGTCGGGGTGTGACATCTTCTCGGATGTACATTGGAACTCCCCCATGACTTCTATCCCTCCTGTCTGTTCGGAGCTCGGCATACTCTGGTATGTTTATCTCCGCATCTGCTATATTAGGTGTTAGATGCGTTTCAGTAAGCACCATGCATATTACTTGATTGCATGTAACTAGGTCTTTCAAGTATAGAAACTTGTCTTTGCCGCCTGTTCGTAATAGGCCCCGGATATTCAGTAGGAATATGGGTGTGATATCTGTGGAGGGGTTCCTGATGTTAGCGGTGGCCATCCTTGATCCACCATCTGTGGTTGTCTTGGATAATAGTTCATGTGGTGTTGACTCTGCACCCTCTGCATCCAC
>NW_026388656.1:0-220 GCF_001194135.2 Octopus bimaculoides | reverse complement strand
CCACATATGCATGTATGTATACATATAGATGTAGGTATGTACATATATATATGCATATATTTATATGTTATTTATGTTTTTATATGATCGAACGCCACACACTGTCTCCAAGTAAGTTTTATCCTAATATTTCTATTGCGCACTCTACTACTATTACTATGACTTCCTTTTCTATCTCTCACCCTCTCTTGTTCTTCATCCTTTCTGTTTTTCTCTCCCA
>NW_026388655.1:0-530 GCF_001194135.2 Octopus bimaculoides | reverse complement strand
ACACACACACACACACACACACACACACACATATATATACAGAGAGAAATCATTCATACATATGTGTGCGTTTATGTATGTATGTATGTATGTATGTATGTATGTATGTATGTATTTATGTATGTCTGAACTTGTGTATGTATATGTACTCATGGGTATACGTGGAAAATCCACTTGTGATAAACGTTCGATTTTATAGTTAATTACAAACGGTATGTCGTATTCAAGAGGACCAATTGAATAAAATATTTCTTGCATTTTGACGCATTTTATCGTTTGATAACTGTGTATGTATGTGTGAGTGTGTACAGACACACATATATACATACAGTTAAACTTATCTATATTTCTCTTCAGTATTCAGCTAACTAAATGATCTATGGGTGTTTTAACGAAATACATATTGAGAAAATGAAACAGCATCTAGTTGCCTATGGTTTGCATAGCGGAAGCACAGACAGTAACAGTTACACTGGTAATTATATTAGTATGTATGTATGTATGTATGTATGTATGTATGTATGTATGTA
>NW_026388654.1:0-218 GCF_001194135.2 Octopus bimaculoides | reverse complement strand
AATGATTGTCTCTGTCATTACTTTAGGGCCATTAACAGTGGTTGTAGCTATTTTTTGCTTTCAAGATGTTAGGCTGCTTCTCTTCTTCAATTCTATGGAAATCGGCAACGTGGAACTCAGGATAATGAGTTGAAATTCCACTGCTTATCATTGCATATATACATGCACGCGCAAGTATGCACATAAACACATACACTCACACACACACACACGCCCAA
>NW_026388653.1:0-226 GCF_001194135.2 Octopus bimaculoides | reverse complement strand
TTTCTGATTCTTTGTGAATCAGTGAGATATCCTTCAGACATCCTATATATATGTCTATCTATGTATGTATGGATGTATGTATGTATGTATGTATGGATGGATGTATGTGTGTATGTATAATGCATGTATGCGTGTATATATGTTTGTTTGTATGTATGCATGTATGTATAATGCACGTATGCGTGTATATATGTTTGTATGTGTGAATGTATGTGTGTACGTATGT
>NW_026388652.1:0-389 GCF_001194135.2 Octopus bimaculoides | reverse complement strand
GGCTAGTAAGTTCAAACACTTCACCCCAAGAATCTATTCCATGTGCGCCATGTGTGTGCCATAAATATCACCATCCGTTAGAGAAAAATTTGTAGTTTGGAATCAGTAGTTCTTTGACTGCTGTTTCTAAATTTTCAGTATGTTGGTGAAGCAACTCATGCTAAGCCCTATATATTTATGATTATAAATGGTCTTACCGATAAAGGTTTTTTTCATACTGAACTACTTGGCAAAGTTGTTAATTATTAATTTTATTACTAATTGGCAATTCCCTGCCCTATATCTGTATATTTATATTGGTGTCTCTTATTGGATGGTTAAACTGCAACCCTTTTATATGGGACTTTTTATGCGGGACTATTTGTGGCGCACATGGAATAGATTCTTGG
>NW_026388651.1:0-624 GCF_001194135.2 Octopus bimaculoides | reverse complement strand
TATATCTGTGCACAAAAATATACATACATCCAATTAAGCATACATAGATGTCTATTTATATATTTTTTATAAAAAAAAAATTAATAAATAAAAATACATATATGTACACAAAAATCTATACAAACACATCTAGTTTCATACAGAAACATGAATATATATACACACACTCTCCCACAGATACACGTGTATATATAAACACTTATACACGTACCATTATACATACATATATATTTTTATTTATTTGTTGTTACATGAATTTATATAGATACTCATCTGAAGGTAATTCATATATAAGTGAATGAGATGTTAAATGAATGAAAATTAATTAATGAATTAAAGAATGATAAAGTTAATGGGTTGTCCATTAATTCACATGAAATGATTACTTTATTATTATATGCTAGAAAAGTTGGGCTGAATTATAGGCTTAAAGAGTAAATCTTGCTTAAGAAGACAAAGTCAAAATTATGAATAAGGTTTACTACAGTAATTCCGTAACATATTTGTTAGTGTAAACGTTTTATCGAGATTTGAAAATCACAATATATTATGCTGACCAGTATATTTTTCGTCGAATAATGAGATATTAAAATGATTGGGATATGTTTTGTTACGAGAATAAAT
>NW_026388650.1:23841-24512 GCF_001194135.2 Octopus bimaculoides | reverse complement strand
ATTTTACCCTAAATTTATATAGCAATAAGAAAATGGAGGAGAATATGCAGACAATGTATTCCATTGAATTAATTTGTTTATTTTCTAACTAAAATGACAAAAACCACAATATAAAGATGCTTATGACATACCATGCCATATTAACAATTATATAAAGTACATTTAGCAATTGGAGAATATACAGAAACTTACAGCTGTTTCGGCCTAGGGTTGGCATGCTCCATTCTATCCCTATAGCTCCTGTGTGTCGGAGTAATCAGCAGATGAAAATGATGTAATGGGGGTACATGCATGATTCGCTAGGCCTCTTCAGAGATTCACAAAAATTCAATACAAATATAAGATAAAAAATAAAAATAAAAATAGAAATAAAAATAAGAATAAAGTAAAAATAAAAATAAAAATAAATGAAAAATGAAAATATAACAATATAAGGCACATAAAAGCCTACAAACAGTATATAAGACCATATAAATAGTTTTAGACACTCCAATACACATGTTTGTGCCTGTGTACATAACCATACGTAGATATCTATGGATACAAAAGTATATATAGATGAGTACATATGTGTGTCCAAATGTACGTCAACAGTCACTGCCACCACATGTGAAGGGGAAATATACATATATATATATATATATATATATATATATATATATATATATATA
>NW_026388650.1:22335-23760 GCF_001194135.2 Octopus bimaculoides | reverse complement strand
TATGTATACACAAATATTCCCATACGTACATGGTCCCCGGCACCAACGTTATTCGTTGCGTTTTGAAAGCTGTTTATATTTAAAAAATTTGCTGGGTGCGTGCGTGCCAGTTCTGTATGTGGTGGATGGGTCTATGTGGAAGTTATTTCCAGAGGAGTTATTAATACTCTATCATTATTATTATTACTATTAGAGTATTAATAACTAATTGCTAAATGTACTTTATATGTGTAACCTTAATTGTTAATATGGCATGGTATGTCATAAGCATCTGTATATTGTGGTTTTTGTCATTTTAGTTACAAAATAAGCAAATTACACATACATATATTGGTACAAGACGTCACCGACGGTGCAAGTAACATGAAATACGTAAACAACGAGAAAAGGAATGGAAAACAGGATAAGTAAACACAGAGGAAGGACCCTTCATCAGTTGTCGGTTGTCTATATACTCCTCATTTCAAGCATTCGACGACAATATGAATCTTCAAAAACAGTTGCTCCCATAAATTCTAAAATAAAATTTAGGATTTATTGAGGGTCAAAATTGGGAACAAAAACATGACAGTGGGGGCATACAAGGAAACTGAACGAAAACAAACATAGAGGGTTGTTAGATCAGAACGAGAGGAAAATAGTGAAAAGATAGAAGAGAGAGAGAGAGCGAAAAACACGTCCGTTATTTTAAACGTCCGTGTAGGAAAAGAAAGATGGACGATGGTCACGTGTGAGCAACGAGAGAGAGAGAGAAAAAAAAAAGAGAAAGAGGGGTGAGAGAGAGACAGATATAAAACGGTGAAGGAGGGAGGGGGAGAAAAAGGAATTAGAGGATGGAGAAAGAAAACAGTATAGAGTAGAGCGTCGCATCAAAAAGGTGAAGATAAACTTATTTGGAAATGGATGCGTCGCGTTCAACTAAATAATAAATAATCAGGCGTTGCTGTGTGGTAAGAAATTTGCTTCTCAGCTACATGATTCCGTTTTCAGTCCCACTGTGTGGCACCTTGGACTAGAGTGTTCTAATATACCCTCGGACCAACCAAAGCGTTGTGAGTGGATTTGGCACACGGAAACTGAAAGAAGCCCGTCATATATGTGTGTGTGTGTGTGTGTTTTGTGTTTGTGTTGTCCCCTACCGCCGCTTGACAACCGGTGTTGGCTTGTTTATGTTTCCGTAATTTAACAGTTCGGCAAAAAAGACAGAATAAGTTCAAGGCTTTTAAAAAATAAGAACTGAGGTCAATTCATTCGACTAAAAGTTCCCTTGAGGCGTTGCCCCAGCATGGCCGCAGTCTAATGACTGAAACAAGTAAAACATACAAGACGAAAGATATGTGTAAACATACAAACATACATTTATATATGTGTGTGTGTGTGTGTGTGTGTGTGTGTGTGTGTGTGTGTGTGTGTGTGTGTGTGTGT
>NW_026388650.1:17277-20924 GCF_001194135.2 Octopus bimaculoides | reverse complement strand
ATATATACATATTTGTCTATATATATATTGTCTGAATTTTATGTTAATTATCCATCACGGCTGGTCTTACCAATCGGTTTCGCGTAAAATTATATAATGTTAGGCAACAAACCAGTTATATAATATACGCTCGTCAGAGGTAGCCGACGTGGGAGAGGAAATGGCGACAGCTCTCCACTGTTGGAGGTGGAAATGAGCGTGACCAGTCGGCGTCTGCTATGTAAAGGTAGTAGGATGAAAAATGTTCGTGGGGTCAGTTTTGAGTTATGTCCCTTGGTTAACTTTGCTGTTGAGTTGGCAAAAATTTTGGGGAAAAGTTGTGTTAAAATTGTGTGGTTTCTCAGCGGTGGTGGGGTACGGGGTGCGTGTAAAGGATAAAGTTGTGTTTTTTATATATTTCCCTTTGGTGTATAATGTGTAATATGTAACGTGATGTAATGTGTGATGTATAATGTGATGCGTAAAGTGTAGTGCATACAGTGTGTAATGCGTAGTGTGTAAGTGTGTATGAGTACTGTGTGTGTGTGTTGGTTTGTTTATGTGCGGGGTACAATTTTCGTGAGTAGCTGTGTGCTTGGGGCGGTGGGGTGGTTATCTGCTGGGTGTCTGTCTTAAGGGTGTGTGTATATTTGTGTACATGGGTATTTTGGTGTGTTTCTTGGTCAATCTCTTTATGCTAACCCCAAGGGCCTTGGTGGAAGGTCGATTGCGGAAGGACGAGGCGGGGGACCCGTGGTTACAGTCATGGTGGGTCACGTAGGTATGACAGAATGTATTTTCTTTCGTGTGGACAAGGATTAAATACCTCACTACTGATATCGAGGTAAATATCCGGGCATTGGGTTGCCCTCTAAGATCGCCCTCTTCTCTGCACTTCCTACTATTGTTGAAGTATGGCTTGTATCTTTTTATGATCATCCACTTGATGCTGTATTCTGTGGCGCTTTCTTTTAAAGCCCAGACGTGCTTGGCTAACGTTGTGGAATTCCGTTATTCTCTGGGATGTTAAAAGAGGAAGTGTGGTTGTTAAAGCGAGTTCCGAAGGAGCCTTCTATTGCTCCCATGCACTTCCACACGCTCGGTTGTCCATTGGGTCCTGCTGCTGTTACTTCTGCCTCATTGACGACTGTCTTCGTATTGCATTGCTCGTTTAGTGGGCAGCTTGTGTTACCCCTACATGAGCATCCTGCCTCAGTCTCGGGTCTGGGTCTACCTACTAAAATATTGTTTTACATTAGGTGCACAACTAAAGGATAATCTCAGGGTAAGCCTATCAAATATTTTATAGAATCTATTGGTCCGAGGGAAGTGTCTGTCAATTAAGCTAAGAAAGATCTTACCTACACTGGTCCTAACGTTCAAAGAGAAAGGCGGCGTGAACCACAGCACTTTCCGACGGCGTTTTCTCTTGGTGGGGCTAGGGTCTGGCATGTAACTAATCCTATCCTTGAAACCGCTGGCAGCCAGAGCTCGGTTGTAATATGGGGCGAAAGCATCGAAGATCTTTTTGCTTGAAGACAAGTTGGAGGTTCTCCTGCTGACGCCCTTAACCAGGTTCCTGAACACTATGGCTGGATGGCAGGAACCTGTGTTAATATAAAACAACTTCTCATTTGGCTTTCTATAGGGCCTATAAGCACCTGAATCCGGGTCCACAGTCACGTCAAGGAAATCAACTATTTTCAGGTTGGTCTCTATAATGACCTTCAGTCCGAGGGAGTTTATGGTGGCCGTAAGGTTCTTTCCGAGTCTATCTAGCGTATGACCATTAGCACCTCTTGAAATTGCCAGAGCGTCATCCCTATATAGGCCACTGCTAATAGGAGGGAATTTCTTTTTAAGTATGTCCAAGATAAATAAACCGACGAGGTCACACGCGCCTGCACTGTCAAAAGCACCCATTGCCACGTCGAAGGAGCCCTCTGGGTCGGTGCATTTGGTCTAAGTGGACCCCTTACTAAAGAGAAGGGTTCTCCTGGCGTGCATGATTATGTGTGTGTCCTCGTCGTTGACCTCGTTATACGTTCTGGCGAAGTCGAGTGCCCTTGATAGGAGCTCCCTTGATATAGATGAGTAGAAGTTCACTATATCAAATTAGGTGAACCAAGCTCTATCCCTGCTCCTGTTAGCTTTAAACCAAGTAATGATCTGGTGTTGCGCCATAGGGCGAGGTCAGAGACCTTTCTGTTGCTGTTACAGATCTTCCTGATGAGCTGCTTGCTCACCTGGCCGATCTCAGACTTCGCCGGGTTTATCAACCTGCACTTGGGGTTAGAGGCAAACTAAGGCTTATGATCTTTGATCGTTATGAAGGCCTCTCTTTTCGCCAGAGTCTCTATCCTATCTTCTATACCTAGTTTAATAGTCATATTTCTGGCCTCCTGGTTAATATTCAAGGTGGTGGAATTGGCTACATAAATAGTTAAATACTATTACTAGAATAGATATAAATAATTATTAGTCGTAAGAAGCGAAATAGCAGTAAAGGCTCTCCTGTATGTTTGTGTGATGTTGTTATTAAGGAGCTGTGCGTGTGTGTCACTACTTATCCTATAGAGATTTTTTGTTTTGTCGAAGAGAATATTCCTATCAGAAGATTTAAGATTGCGGGTGTCTACTCTAAGTTTATTTTGGAAAGGGTTTGAGGATTTACGGAATTTCAGTCACTTCAACAGGTCGTTTTCAAAGGCTTATATAACAACAACAACAACAACAACAACAACAACCACGACGACGACGATGATGATGATAATAATAATAATAATAATAATAATAATAATAATAATAATAATAATAATAATAAATGCCCAGATGCAGTACCAGACAGTGGCTTTCATGGCTTCTGATCTTAATTGATTGGAAGTGTTATCATGTACATTGTTTTGTCTTGGTATAAAAGATGGGCTACAGCAAATATTCTGCTCAATACCACAAATTTGCTTGTCAGTTGTTTGACCTTAACCAGTTGAGCATGTCCTTTAGTGGCTGACGATATGAGCATCTCTGATCACGAACAGAAAATAGTCGGGGAGCATCATAACCATGTGTTGAGGGGAATTCTATGCCCGGATGCAGTACCAAGCAGTGGCTCTCATGGCTTCTGATCTTAATTGATTGGAAGTGTTATAATAATAATAATAATAATAATAATAATAATTATAATAATAATAATAATAATAATAATAATAATAATAATAATAATAATAATAATAATAATATAAAAATCAAGTAGATTGAGATGCTTGATTTTATGGTACACAGAATAAGAATTGGAACATACAGAAATTCTAGAAGTCACCAAAGCAGCCGGGTGTCTAAGGAAAATCGTAATGTAAATTACAGCTTTTGCGTTTTATTCCTTCTCACAGTTGGCTTATCAGCCCTGTTAGTTTCGCTAGACCCCAGTGTTGAACCCAATCCTGGACCAATGGACTTCGTACCATTCAAATATGAATCAGAAATTGAGAAATCGACATTTCTGTCAGTGAAAAAACTTAATCGTTTTCGTGCTAAAATCAAGAGCCACCTATCCTTTCTGGAAAGATGCAAACAAGAAAAAGTTATACCGGACGGTCTTATATCAAACATACCAATATGTACATCAAAGCCTGACAACTCATTGCTTCAAAAGTTTAAATTAATTGGTG
>NW_026388650.1:11234-13055 GCF_001194135.2 Octopus bimaculoides | reverse complement strand
AATATTACAGAAAATAATAACGCCACACAGTGGACTTCTCAAAATAACCACATTTAGTACCCAATGCGAGGAAAAACAACCAACAGAAGACGACCAACTTTCTTTTAAATAAACTTAACTGTGTATCGGCCGATTTCGCGATTACTAGAATGAATCTAGATTTCGTTCATCAGCACAGTATTGTCCCAAAAATATATACAAATAAACAGAATTCTCACCTCACCAAAAACGAACACACTACGTATCCGACAGAGTAAAGGGAATGAAGTTTATCTGTATACATCTTCATCAAAGAAGCGGGAATACTTCCGGGTTGCTTCTGGGGAATACTTCCAGGAGCATCCGACGGTACAGATGTATCTCTTCGGGTGATATAACTCGTTAAAATAACAGTTCCGTAATGTATTTTCTCATTTTGTGCGAAGAAAAGCAGCAAATTAAAGGATACATCTTCATATATATAGAAGATCAGTAATAAAATAACAGTTGCAAAAGACAAACGAATGCGCAATACAGCGAGAATAGTATTAAAATAACCGTTGACGGATATGGATATCTAAATGACCTCGCGCAAGCTGCATGGTGCATGTAACCTCGCTCATACAAGCATCCACGAAGATGTAAGCATACGCACACGTATGGTTTAGTGTACACACGTTCACATAGCAAATTAAATAGCTACTTGGTGTTTATAAAAATGGAGAGGTTAAAGTTAAACTTAATTCATCCATATCTTAAAGTAAATTATATTAACAGTCACTCAATTTCCTCCCCACTGCATTGTGCGAAAGTACTTTTATATGCATGTAGGCATCATGAGAGTCTTTCAGAAATTCTTTTAACGATCTTCTCATTGGTCCACAGAATAGAAAGGGATTCCTTGAAGCAGAGTTGAGATCTCCTGGAAATGATATATGGTTTTGCGTGCCTTAGTAAGAACCAAGTTATGTTATACTTAATTTTATCTTCCTTAAGTCGCTACACAAAATCGGTAAAAAGATGTTGAATGTCTATTATTGATTCTCTTGAAGCTGTCGACATGTTTGCGATTACGATTCTTAAATGAATCAGCCGTTTGCCCAATGTAAACATACGGTATTCCCCTTGTGTCACGGTACATTTATATACAAGATTTCTACTCATACAGAAGTTCATCAATGGGCACTTTGATTTTCTCTGCATGAGCTTTTATTATATTAATTTGTACATATGGCAGTTCTGACTTCATTTTCTGACATTGTTACCGTGTTAGCTATATCATAATCATTTCTACTATCACAATTTGGCCGTATTTGGTGCTTTTCATTGCAGTTTACTTCTCTTTCGTTGGTATTTAAATTCGTATATTTGCTAGGTCCAGTAGGTAGGTTACTGAACTGTGTCACATTTTACTAGTGTTTATGCGGTGCATATGCTGCTCTAAATTAGTAGAGTTAGCCTAGGATACCTTCGCGGTGTGCCGATTAAAAATGGCATGGTATCTTTAGATTTAGAAAAACATTTGTCTAAAGCGGCAAAAAAATTCCCAGTGATCTTGGTTGAAACATGCAAAACGAAAATTGGTTTGTACCAGAGGACATCATGATTCCTATATCTGTTGTTTGGCTTATTTGATCTAGTGTGTTGTACAGGGTTTCTGATGAAGGGATATTCCAAGTGGCTTTCCGTTTTCCTATATGTTCGTTCCGTTGTCTGTAGTTTATTGTTCTAACGTCCTGTACCCTGATATGCATGTATATACACATGTAGATGTAAGTATGTACATATATGTGTGTATACATGTATATATATTCTTTGTATTATATATATATATATATATAT
>NW_026388650.1:9283-10611 GCF_001194135.2 Octopus bimaculoides | reverse complement strand
GTGTGTGTATGTATGTATATATGCAGCTTGGGTGGAAAGTAACTAGGCATTGGAAATTGTTTATAGACCTTTTAGTATCACTGAAGTCATGACGAAAGCATGTTTTAAACAGACAACACTAATAGGGGTTTCTTATTTTATTATCTTATTTCTTATTTTCCAGATGACCGGTCGCTTGACTGTTCAGGAGCGAACTAAGAAAGCAGCGCCCTATGAAGTGTGGAACTCTATAGTTTTGTTTCAGAGATGGTGGCGTGCATGCAACACTACGTCCAGAGACAATAAAAAGTTGTCATGCAAAACTGATGATTACCAGTTCTGTGAACGATGCAAGAAAAAGTGGCTGTCCAATTACATTCCGATCAGCGGAGAATGTGGCAAATGTGTAAGAAATTTTTAATCAGAGCCCGCAAAAATCAACATGTCAAGCAGCTCGTGAAAGCGGACTAACAATACACACAATACGTACGGTGTTGCATAAAGAATTGAATTTTCGACCGTGGAAACCCCATTACATACATGAGCTAAAACCTGAAGACTGTGACCGCAGAGTGGAATATGGAGAGTCAATGCTAGATTGGCATGAATATTGGCCTCAATTGTTTGAAAACACCCTCTGGAGTGACGAGGTTGTATTCCATGTTAGTGGTTTCTTCAACCGTCACAACCGAACATGACAGCTGAGAGAATGCAAACTCGACCAAAAGTGACTGTGTGGTGCGGAATGCCGGCAGCAAGAGTCATCAGCCCATATCTTCTGCGTGACACCATTTATACGGACTGCTATCTTCAGCTGCTCGAAAATTACATGTGGCCCACGGTGTCTGGTTGGGATACCATTGGTGACCTGATATTCATGCAGGATGGTGCACTACTCCATTTTGCTCTTACTGTGTCTGCGCGGTTAGATCAACATTTACCATGACGTTGGATGGAACGACGCTGACCCCATGAATGGCCTCCAAGAAGTCCAGATCTTACTCCAGGTAATTTTTACCTGTTGGGTTACACAAAAGAGATGTACAAGACAAAAACCTCGCACACCAGAGGATTTGGAGACACGGATTCAGGAAGTTCTCAATGATATCCCAGACGACGTCCTTCAGAAGGTTGTTCATTCCATGCCTGGTCATTTAAGGAAACTGGTTGACGCCACCCTTGCTTATGTTGAAATATGAAGATTTACTTTCATTTTCCCATGTAATAAAGAAGTGTATCATTTGTTTCAATAAATTTGTCAAAGGAATATGGATTTTATTACCAATTTTTAATGCCTACTTACTTTTCACCGAGTCTATCTATATATATATATATATAAACACACACAC
>NW_026388650.1:7628-8579 GCF_001194135.2 Octopus bimaculoides | reverse complement strand
TTATTCTCCAGATTCAATGTTTTAGCAAAGAAACTCTGCTTTCATAAATTCAAATATAAATAACTTATATGAAAACTTTTCCGAATGTCTCGTCTCCTTCATGAATACACAAATAAATGCCCAAATAAGGGTTAATCTTTCGGCTAGGTACAGGAGAAAACGACTGCCTTATTTCCATACATCAACGATTGAGTTTCATAGAAAGGGCAGTGAAACTCTTCTCAAGTTTGTCCCCCACCACACTTTGACGACCGGTGCTGGCTGGTTTTCGCCTCACTTAATTTAGCGGTTTAGTAAAAAAACCCCCGATAAAATACGTATAAATATACGCCAGGCTTCTTTCACTTTCCGTCTAACAAATCCACTCACAAGGCATTAGGGTTATAGTAGAAGACACTCGCCGAAGGTGTCATGTAGTGGGACTGAACTCGGAACTATATGGTTAGGGAGCAAAGTTCGTACCGCACAACCGTGCCTGCGTCTATATATGTGTGTGCTCGCGCGCGCGCGTATGTATACATATATATTCGGTTAATGAGAGAAGCGGAAGATGGATGATACGAGAATTTTATTAATCACTACAATTGTTTCGAGCCATCTAGCATCGAGCCCTACGGGTGAGATATTTAACAACTGGCTCGGGAGCATTCAACGGCGTAAATGTGACTCTTCGGGTGATAAATAAATATAAGTCGTTAAAATAATAGTTCGGCAAGGTAACTTCTCACTTCGTGTAAA
This sequence comes from Octopus bimaculoides, assembly GCF_001194135.2. NCBI lineage: Eukaryota > Metazoa > Mollusca > Cephalopoda > Octopoda > Octopodidae > Octopus > Octopus bimaculoides. The sequence goes on along the minus strand of NW_026388650.1, from coordinate 7,841 downwards.
GAAAAGCAGCAAATTAAAGATATATCTTCATTTATATAGAAGATCAATAATAAAAAACAACAGATACAAAAAAAGAAACGAACACACAATACAGCGAAAAATAATATTAAATACACAACGAAAACTGTGAAAGTGAACGTGCCTTACCGGTATATTATCACACACACACACACACACACACACACACACACACACACACACACACACACACAC
>NW_026388650.1:1122-5571 GCF_001194135.2 Octopus bimaculoides | reverse complement strand
CACACACACACACACACACACACACACACATATATATATATATAAGGCGGCAAGCTGGTAGAAGTATTAAGCACGCCGGGCAAAATGATCAGCATCATGTCTGTTTCTGAGTTGAAATTCTGCCGCGGTCAACTTTTGCCTTGCATCCTTTCGGGGTCGATAGAATAAGTAGCAGTTGAGCACTGGGGGTTGATGTAAATCGACTTAACCCCTCTCCCGAAATTGATGGTCTTGTGCCAAAATCTGAAACCACTAACTCCTCCTCTTTATCTCTAAATAACCTCTCATCCTCAATCCTCAACTTTCTATTTAACTACTCTATTCTCCCCTCCTCCGTTATCTCTTTATTACCCGACGTGTCATCTTCTCATTGCCACTACCTTCTGTTCCCGCCCACTGTTCCAGTGCCCATCCTAACATACACACAGCCACGCACACACACACACAGGTACGCATACACAAATACATACACACTCACACACATATGCCCTTTTTCACTCCTAACCACGCCTGCTTTTTATTATCTTCTGCTAGCAATTTTCTTTTTACGAACCCCCTTTCCTTCTACTTACTACGTCTCACCATCGCATTCTACCTCTAACTATCACTTACATTTATTTCATTGCCTCTCCCTAATTTCCCCACCGGTTTTGCATTCTGTTGTCTCCCTTTTTTTCCCCACTTCTCCTCTTTTCGCTCTTCATCTCTCTTTCTGTCTCAGTTTCCCTCCTTCCAGCCCTCACCTTAGACTCTCTCTTTCTCTCATCACATCATCCCTTAGCCCTTACATATTTCCTAACTCTCTTTCCCCACCTTTTCTGTCATCCGTTCTCTCACTTTCTTTCTTTCTTTCTTTCTTTCTTTCTTTCCTTCTCTATGTTTGTTTGTTTGATTCTTTCTATCTATTTCTCTCAATTTCTCTTCATTTTACAGTCTCCTTCTCTCCAACCATCTAACTCTTACTTTAGACTCTCTCTCTCTCTCATCCTTTGACCCTTTCATATTTGATTACTCTCATTTCCCCCACCTCATTCTTCCACTCCCTCGCTTTCTTTCTTTCTTTCTTTCTTTCTTTCTTTCTTTCTTTCTTTCTTTCTTTCTTTCTTTCTTTCTTTCTTTCTTTCTTTCTTTCTTTCTTTCTTTCTTTCTCCCTCTAACCTTCACTTTTAGATTCTTTCACATCACCCTTTAATCCTTTCGCACACCCTTTTCCCCTCTCTCCCTCAACACTCTCTTTAAGTCTTCTTCCTCGTTCTTCAACAGTTTCATAACCCTCACTCTGTCTTCTATTCATCGCTCCCACCATTACCCTCTTTTCCTTTCGAGTAGGGCGCAAATAGGAGATATTGGTAGTGAAACGAATGCATAACGAGAAAAAAGAAAGTATAGAGATAAAGAGGGAGGAAAAATATAGAAAGAAAAGAAAGAAAGAAAGAAAGAAAGAAAGAAAGAAGGAAAGGAAGAGAGAAAGAAAATAGAAATTGGAGGGAGAATAGTAAGTTTTTATAGGAAAATGAGCGATAGATAGCTGGAAAGAGCGAGCAATAGACGTTCTGCTTCTACGTATGTATGTATGTATGTATGTATGTATGTATGTATGTATGTATGTATGTATGTATGCATGCATGTATGTATGTATGTATGTATGTATGTATGAATGTATATATGTATGTATGAATATATGTATGTATGTATGTGTGTATGTATGTATGTACTTATGTACGTATGTATGTATGTATGTATGTATGTATGTATGTATGTATGCATGCATGTATGTATGTATGTATGCATGTATGTATGCATGTATGTATGTATGTATGCATGTATGTATGTATGTAGTGTATGTATGTATGTATGTATGTATGTATGTATGTATGTATGTATGTGTGTATGCATGCATGCATGTATGTATGTATGTTTGTATGTATGCATGTATATATGTATGTATGTATGTATGCATGCACGCATGTATGTATGTATGTCTGTATGTATGCATGTATGTATGTATGTATGCATGCATGCACGCATGTATGTATGTATGTATTTATGCATGTATGTATGTATCTATCTATCTATCTTTTTCTCTTTTCTGTCTGTTTCTCTCGTTTCTTTTTCTGTTGAATTACATATTCTAATAACACACACACACACATGGCGAGCTTCCACACAAGATAAAATATAACACATGAAGGCCCTAAACACTTAAAATATATTGGTATTTCCATACATATATAATTCAAAATATAAACAATAATTAACCATAAAATAAATTAATTTTCAAAATGAAACACAAGTAACAGTAAGAGGGAACATTTCTTTAATTTCATAAATAACATAAATTTGTACATCTTTTAGAACATTGACATTTTATGTTCTTAAATTCTTAAATTAACAAACATTTATTTACATGAAAGAAAATTACCAGAGAACTTTCGTGTAATTCTTCCAAATCTTTCTGCTAAAACTGTATTGAAACCATTTGTGAGGAATTTTTTTTTTTTATCACAGATACATCTTTGCCTTGTGATACTGAAAATAAAATATAACCAAATAAAACTTATTCTGAAGCTCCAACTCATTAGTGTATCTTTTCTGTTGAATGCATTTGTCTTATACAAAAAAACAAAAAAACCAAAAAAAAAAACCAACAATACAACACCAAGTGCTCAACTGGTCGCACACCACAAGGTTCAGCGAAATCTACTGAAGCAAGCCAGCACGCTCGCAGTATTACCACGGGCGATGGTGAGCCTAAGTCGTTGGGAAAGCCAAGTGCCCTCATGAGCATCACTTGACGTCTCAGTGAGGCAAGCTGCTAATGTTGACAAGAACTTCACGGTTAATGGCCCAGTCTCGCTGAACATCTCAAATACCTCAGGTTGGAAGAGATAGTTCCCTGTCAGGTCCCAATCCTTCGGGGGTTTTTTTTTTCCTGTTTGGCTACGGAAGCAGTGACCTTCCCATTTACTGCAGCATCTAGGATGTAGCGGGGAGCAAAGGAATCGCAGATTGTGGCATCCCAAATGAGACACCTACGTCTAACCCAGGAACAGAGGTTAAGACCATTTGACCTCTTTCCATCACTTCTGGATAACCCCGATGGCTTCAGAGCTGAGGGGATATTGGAAAATAACATTTATTTTTGTATACACCCGATCCTCAAAATTAATCTTATGTAACCCATCTTAGAGATAACGCATCCAACCTGCCTTGTTGCATAGTCATTCTGGTAGGATTTTTAATATACTTCAACTGAGAAAATGGACTTTCAGCTGAGGAATTTATGATCATTGCTGTTTAAAATATCTTCTTCTTCTCGCCCTTTTTAAAGCCTAGCCAGGCTAATGGTCCCGGTTTCCCGGTTTCAATGGCGTATGTGTTTCCCAGCTGGACGGGACGTCAGTCCATCGCAGCGTTACTCATTTTTGCCAGCTGAGTGGACTGGAGCAACGTGAAATGAAGTGTTTTGCTCAAGAAAACAACGCGTCGCTCGGTCCAGAAATCGAAACCAAAATCTTACGATCATGATGCTGACATCCTAACCACTAAGCCACGAGCCTCCACCTGTTTAAAATATACGAAAGGTAATATCTATATTTGGAAAGGCATACTCAATAATATTTATAGTTTAAAGTGATTTCTTTTGAGCTGTAAACCATTTGCTATTTCTGTGGTGCCCCCTTCCTTTGATGCCCTAAGCACATGCTTATTTTGGTTAATGGTTAATGTTGGATAGAATGGTTGGTGTCTTTCTCAAACACACCCCACACATGGGATTACGATCGGAGAAATTAGGAGGTCAGAAACTGGGGTTGGGGAAGTCGTAGAAATTCTCCGACAACCGCTTCTGACTCTTTCCAGAGGTATCGCAAGGAGCCAAATCCTGCTGTCACACATGGCCTTCCATCAGCAACACTCTCTGCCAGGGATTGACTATAGTCTCCAGTAGCTTCACGTAGCTGTATCAGTTGAGCCTAAGTCCCTGTTCATAAATTTGGGGATGAATTCTGTTGTGCGGATGCAGTCAGAACGCCTGCTGTGTCCCACCTTGCCGGTCGCGGTTTCGTAGCATCTGTTGCATCTGTCCATGTCATGCCTTACAGCCTTTTCGCAGTTAATAGTGTATTGGAAAGCAGTCATGATATCGGCATCATCATGATACAGGTAATTCTTCAGTCGTCCATGTCACCAAACTTTGTCTCAACTACAACTTTAATCTTTACGCTCTCAAACACCGTTGACTGTTCACCAATACAGCAAGCAGTTCTTGCAACAAGGATGCATCAAAAATCGAAAAATTGAACCTCAACACACTGTATATACGCCATATGATCCAGGACACTGGCCTTATGAACCAATGGCTCAGGAAGGACCTTTGGTTCTTTGATACATACATACAAACACACACACACACACACACACACACACACACACACACACACACACACA
>NW_026388650.1:0-466 GCF_001194135.2 Octopus bimaculoides | reverse complement strand
TATATATATATCCCAAAATTTAAGAATGGTGTAGATAAAATCCGGGCTACATATGTATTTGGCTCTTGACTGATATTTTAATCTCATTTTTCTCCACAGCACTTTGTTTAGAACCTAGGTTATGTAGAAACGTTCATATAAAGAATTTTTCATATGCAGTGTTGAGTATTTATTCTCCCTGTTTGCTACTTTCGTACGTATCTAATCTATCTATTTATCTATCTATCTATCTATCTATCTATCTATCTATCTATCTATCTATCTATCTATCTATCTGTCTGTCTGTCTGTCTGTCTGTCTGTCTGTCTGACTCTCTGTCTGTCTGTCTGTCTATCTATCTATCTATCTATCTGTCTGTCTGTCTGTCTGTCTGTCTGTCTATCTATCTATCTACCTATCTATCTATCTGTCTGTTTGTCTGTTTGTCTGTCTGACTGTCTGCTATGTATATGTATGTATATATATA
>NW_026388649.1:0-294 GCF_001194135.2 Octopus bimaculoides | reverse complement strand
AGATAGATAGATAGATAGATAGATAGAGAGAGAGATAGAGAGATAGATAGCTGTGTGTATACGAACATACATATATAGAAATATACACAGATATATATGTATATCTACGCATATTATGCATACATACACACACACTTACACACACAAAACATGCTCGCGTGCACACACACACTCACAAACACACACATATACATAACCTCTTTTTTGGTCTCTTTTTTTCTCTTTCTCATTTCTCATCTCTCTCTCTCTCTCTCTCTCTCTCTCTTTCATCAATCTCTTTACCCTGTTTTTTTT
>NW_026388648.1:0-234 GCF_001194135.2 Octopus bimaculoides | reverse complement strand
TATATATGTATATATATATATATATGTATATATATATATATACACACACAGACACACACACACACACACACAGATGTGTGATATCTGTATATCTGTGTGTATCTAATCTTAATATATACGACACAAAACACACACATTACAGAAATATCTATCTATATCATGGATTATGAAACTTGCCAAGAATGCAAAGATACTCGTTACCTTCATTAGATGTGGGTGGGGTAGGGTAAGGGT
>NW_026388646.1:0-292 GCF_001194135.2 Octopus bimaculoides | reverse complement strand
AATAATAATAATAATAATAATAATAATAATAATAATGGTTTCAAATTCTAGCACAAGGCCAGCAATTTCAGAGTAAGGGGCAAGTATATGACATCGACCTCAGTACTTGATTGGTACTCATTTCGTCGACGCCGGAAAGATGAAAGGCAAAGTCGAACTCAAAGGAAGTTGAACTCAGAATGTAAAGACGGGCGAGATGCCGCTAGGCAATTCGCTCGGCGTTGCTAACGATTCTACCATAATATTTATTATTATTATTATTATTATTATTAATAATAATAATAATAATAAT
>NW_026388645.1:0-213 GCF_001194135.2 Octopus bimaculoides | reverse complement strand
GTACGTATGAATATGTGTACATGCGTATGCATGCATATACGCATATACACATATACGTTCGTACGTATGCATGTCTCTTCTATTTTTTATTATTATTATAAATCTTCCATTGAGAAGGGAGCTGGTTTCCAACAAAGAGACAAGGCTCTATCTTTGTGATGTAATTAACACAGACAAATTCACATTTAGAACTTGAGAAAAGTCTTGCATATT
>NW_026388644.1:0-231 GCF_001194135.2 Octopus bimaculoides | reverse complement strand
CTTGTGTGTGTGCGTGTGCGCGCGCGTAATATGACATGTCTAGATTCTCGGATTAATCACCTAATCTGATTGAAGGTGAAAATTACATCTACTAATATTTCTATTTTGGTCGCTGAAAGAGCGACGTGGAAAAGCAGTCTTCGTGGGCAAAGACTGCAAAACTATCATTGTAATAAATAATTATCGTTATTATTATTATCTTTATTATTTTTATCATCATCATCATCATCA
>NW_026388643.1:0-427 GCF_001194135.2 Octopus bimaculoides | reverse complement strand
TAGGGAAAACATCAGTAACAATAAAGTCTGTCCCATCAAAAGAAGAAGTGAAGGAATTTTGGAATAAAATCTGGGCAGAAGATGAAACACACAATGGATTGATAGAATATCTACAGTCTTAGACTCCTTAGAGGAGCAAAAGTGGGAGGGGGTCAAGGTAGAAGATATAAGATCTGCTCTCAGGAGATCAAGCAAATGGAAGTCTCCAGGAAAGGATAAAATTCCTAACTTCTGGTTGAATGCCTTCCCAGAGAGCCATGAACTGCTAACAAAACTTTACAACGATGTTTTGCAAAATCCTAGTATGAGGAAACAAACGAACCAAACAATTATCGCCCCATAACCTACTTAACAACAATGTATGAGACGCTAACATATGTCCTAACCGAGAACACCTATAGTTTTTTAATAGAAAGTAGCATATTCC
>NW_026388642.1:234-552 GCF_001194135.2 Octopus bimaculoides | reverse complement strand
ATATATATATTTCTCTTTTTAACTTGTCTCAGGCATTAGGCGGCGGCCTTACTGGGCGAGCAATATGCATCAATATGGATGCCAATAATTATTACCTGCGTAGTTCTTATTAGATCACTCTCTTTTTGCAAAACCGCTAAGTTATGTGGGCGTAAACCGAGAAACACAGGTTATCAAGCTTTCAGAGACAAACATACTCTTACACTCTCATATACACGCGCGCGCGCACACACACACACGCACACGCACTCACACACAAACACACACATATACTTTATATATATATATTTATATATATATATATATATATATATATAT
>NW_026388642.1:0-224 GCF_001194135.2 Octopus bimaculoides | reverse complement strand
TATATATATATATATATATATATATATATATATATATACACGTATATATGAATATATATATACATATATATATATATATATGAATATATAGATATACACATACATGTATATATACATACATATATATATATCTATACATATATATATGTATATACATACACATATATATATATGGTATAAATATACACACATATATATAAGGTATATATATATATATATACATA
>NW_026388641.1:0-256 GCF_001194135.2 Octopus bimaculoides | reverse complement strand
TGTTTGTATAAAGAAGCACTGACAGCACTGACCAACAGTTTATTCAGAGACTCAAATTGTCTGCAAATGTGTCTAAGATTTCTGCTTCTGTCTTTGTACAATTTAGGGGGAACATCGGACGTCATGTGTACACGCCTGGTAAACAATGTTCCAAGTGTCCAGAAAATTTTCATCGGTGCAGTCATGGGTTATGTCGAGGTAAGATACATTTATAATTACAACACTACTAATACATACTGCATACGCATACACACAC
>NW_026388640.1:0-213 GCF_001194135.2 Octopus bimaculoides | reverse complement strand
CATTTAATCTTGACTCTTTTTCTTTCCCAACAATATTGGTATATAAAATTCGTACCCACAGACCTTATGAAAATGATGATAACCAAACTATGTTGAGTGATTTTCTCGTATGAGTACAAACTGAGTCACTCTGCCGCAGAACCTCTATGGAATATCATGCGACCCTTTGGTAATGGTTTTGTTGACATCAGAACTGTTCAGAAATGGTTCCAA
>NW_026388639.1:0-673 GCF_001194135.2 Octopus bimaculoides | reverse complement strand
TTTCCTCTTTTATCTGTTTCGGGACAATGTTAAACAGGGCAGGGCCTGTTTAGGAAAATAAATTATGCCGCAGTGTACCTATATGTTGCGATTCTGAATTGGGCAGGGGACGTATGGCCCGTGGTCCCAGCCTTGGATGAACTTTGAAGCTAATGTTCAGGTTGTTTGGGCAATGCTGGTGGTATATTTTCCACATCATACAAATGATGTACCGCTCGCGGCGGCAATGGAGAAAGTAGAGCTTCAAGGCTTTAAGGCGGTCCCAGTAATCAAGATCAGTTATGCCTTCAATTCGTTTGGTGAGTGCCCTCTGGGGTGATTCAATCTTCGAGATGTTTTGTTTTGTATGGGGATACCACAAGGGGCAGTAGTATTCGAGGTGTGGCCGTACAAAGGAGGAGAAAAGTGAAATGATGACACCTTGTTCTCTGAACCGGAAGGTTCTTAAGATCCAGGAGTTCATCCTACGAGCTATATAGACCTTATTGTTAATGTGGGCACTCCAACTGAGATTGTTGTCAACATTTACACCCAGATCTCTGATTATATCGGATGCCGTGAGCGGTTCCCCTGAAGGAAGAGAGTATGGCTGTTTTAATATAGAGTTTCTTCCAAAATGCATTAGCTCAAATTTTCCCTCATTCAGTTGCATTTTGTTTTTGTCTGCCCATTG
>NW_026388637.1:2107-2315 GCF_001194135.2 Octopus bimaculoides | reverse complement strand
ACACACACACACACACACACACACACACACACACGGCTTCGCTTGATTGAGATGGGGGTAAAAATTTAAATTACAGTTTTGTTGTTGTTGCTTATATCCCACCAATGGACAACACGTGCGTTACTTCGGCATCATCATTTCATATAATGTGTTTAATGAGAGAAAAATATTGAAAAAAACATCAATACATGCGACGATGCGGGAGTGA
>NW_026388637.1:0-643 GCF_001194135.2 Octopus bimaculoides | reverse complement strand
ATATATATATATATATATATATATGTATGTATGTATGTATATATGTATAGTGTGTGTATGTATGTATGTATGTATGTATGTGTGTGTATATGCATGTATATATGTATGTATGTATGTATGTATGTATGTATGTATGCATGATTTTCCTTTGAGTGAAGAGAGTTCCCGGTTTTTGTAAATATGTAGTTGAATTGGTGTATTGGTTAAACTTCCTTGTTTCTTGACTACTTGGTTTTGAAGTTGAGTCTTAACGGTGTTGTACAAACTGCTATTAACTTTAAATTTCAACACGGGCATTGTTCACAAGCATTGCTTTCACATCTAGGATAGAACAATTGCTAGTGATGTTCATATTCTTCTATGTATCTATGTATGTATGTCTCTTCTACTTTTTAATTATTATAAATCTTCCACTGAGGAGGGAGCCATTTTCCAACAAAGATACAAGGCTCAATCTTTGGGATATATTTATCACAGACAAATTCACATTTCAAACTTGAGAAAAGTCTTGCATCTGTTTACTGTTCCACTCACAGATTGCATTTGTAATGTACGAATTAGCCAGTCGATTTCTCTTTCTGGAAATAATGTAACCATATATGCATGTATGTATATATATAGATGTAGGTATGTACATATATGT
>NW_026388636.1:0-257 GCF_001194135.2 Octopus bimaculoides | reverse complement strand
TATATATATATATATATATATACATATATATATATCATATATATATATACATACATATATCATATATATATACATACATATATCATATATATATATACATACATACATCATATATATATATACATACATACATCATATATATATATACATACATATATCATATATATATATATACATATATCATATATATATATACATACATATATCATATATATACATACATACATCATATATATATATACATACATACATCATAT
>NW_026388635.1:0-288 GCF_001194135.2 Octopus bimaculoides | reverse complement strand
GTGTGTGTGTGTGTGTGTGTGCGCGCGTGTGTATGTATATATATATATGTGTGTGTGTGTATATATATAGATGTGTGTGTTTGTATATATAAATATGTATGTGTATCAAACTGTTTTAAATAACATGTGTGTATACACACACAACACACACACACATAACTATATATATGTGTGGTGTGCTTGTGCATACATTCATATGCATATATACATACATACAAACATATATACATACATACATACACACACACACGTATATATCTGTTTATGCGTGTTTGTGCTCATATATAT
>NW_026388634.1:13380-13755 GCF_001194135.2 Octopus bimaculoides | reverse complement strand
ATATATATATATATATATATATATATGTATGTATATATATGTACATACACTCACCTAATAAGGTCAGATGTCAATCATATGTCCCACTTGTAAAACAGTCTTCTTCAATTTATTTCATAATTTGACAATGAGACCTCCCACGTAGTGACACACGAAGATTGTGGTTGTATAACGGAACTTCGTATATACCTACATACATACACGTGGGATTATATTTGTGCGCATGTGCATATTCACACATCCGTACACATTTCTAAACATATATACACTCTTACGTACTTATATATACAGATGTATGTCATTGTATGTGGATACATACATATATACATATATTTATGTAGGCATATGCATGTATATATATATATATATATATAT
>NW_026388634.1:9327-13078 GCF_001194135.2 Octopus bimaculoides | reverse complement strand
CGGGGCTTAGAATTTCTCATTCTCACAATTTCAATGAATGTGTATCAGTGAAGATCTGTGGTTGTAGTCGTCGTTTGACTACTATTTTTAGCGTGCTGTTGCTGTTAGTAACACATTTAATTACTAATTAATAATTCTTTTTTACCTTATGGTATTTCTTGCGCATGCTTTCCATTATATATATTTTAAATAGACAGATAGATAGATAGATAGATAAATAGATAGATAGATAGATAGATATACATTCTTTTATTCTTTTAAGTGTTTCAGCTGTGGTCATGCTGGGGCACCGCCGTTAGCTATGCTACACCATTACTTGAAACCTCATCTGATATGTGGCATTTGGTGAATGAGGGAGTTAGATGCTGCTGCCCTCATCTCTGTTTCCTGCTATGAAGCAGGATCATCTAGAACCCTTGACAGGAGGAAATCGTTTATTTTCAAGACACTTACATCTACACCATGCTGGTCTCTCAGGCATTTTGGAAGGATATTAAAGAGCTGTGGTCCCTTAAAACCCAAACTGTTGCAGTATTTGGTCCTGAATTTTGATTACGATGCTGGGATTCTTGGCACTATGCTGTTGTGGTCCCGTTCTGTTGTTTGTGTAATTTTCAATGCCAAAGTTTGGCACAAGGCCTTCTAGGATTTTCCAGATATATATCACTACATATCTTTCCCGCCTTCGTTCTAGGGAGAAGAGTTTTCACTCTTTCAGTCTTTCCCAATAGCTGATACGTTGCATTGAGACGATTTTCTTTGTGTAGCTTTGTTGCATTGCTTCGAGTTCCGTCGGGAATTTTATATTGTGTGATGACCATAGCAGTAGTCCAAGCAGCTGAGGACGCACGCCCTCCAAAGGACCATCGTTGTCTCCCTTTCTCTCGCTTTGAATGTTCGGAGGATCTATTCAGCTAGCCGTCTTCATTTTATTACCAAATTGTTAATATGCGCCTGCAAAGATGCACCATTGGTCATGTCAATGACTAAGTTACGCACTGATTTTGATTCAGGGATTTCAGTTCCTCCCGGGCCAGTATATCCTGTTTGCATGTCGTTTAGCTTTGTGTGCTGGTAGCGCAGGGCCTGGAATTTTCCTGCATTAAACTGCATGTTGTTGGCCTCAGCCCACCTCCATATTGCGACCAATTTCCGTTGCAGATGCGCAATATTTCCAGGATTTTGTATTGTCTGGGAGACTTTTGTACCATCTGCATAGCTAGCAAGGGTGGCTATTTGAGTAGCTGAGAGCATGTCTGAGAGAACCTCTATAAATATCAGTGGCCCCAAGACAGTGCCCCGTGGAACACTACTTACTATTTGTGTTTCCGTTGCGTTGGCTCCATTGGTCACCACTGTCTGACGTCTGTCTTTTAGAAAGTCGCGTAGCAACTCTCCAAGTTTTCCAACTAGGACAAGATCACGCAGTTTCTGCATATCATACCATGCTTGACTTTATCAAAAGTTTTGCAAAGTCGAGATATATTCCATACAGTCGTAATGTCATAAGATCTGTGTTAGACAGCTTCTACCTGGTCGAAATCCATGCAGGGTGTCAGTCAGCAGGTCATTTGCTTCAAGGAACGTGATTAGTTTCTTGGGGACTATTCGTTCCATGACTTTGCTGAGGTCAGAGAGATAGGTCTATAATCTTTAGCATCTGCTCTGCTTCCACCTTTATGGACAGGGCATATTATTCCCTCCTTCAGTTTGCTTGGGAGCTTACCACTTGCAAGAAAGCTGTGGAAAATAAGCTGCAGTTTTGCAAGGACTCGTTTGCGCGATTCAAGAAGGAAAGATATATATACCACGTTTCGTAAATAAATACATCTCTGTGAATGATGCGATGGAAAATAGAAAAAAAAGACCATAACGGGTGTCTATCCATAGTTCCCAAGTTATTGCCCCTTCTTCAGCACCGCATCCAACTCATTAACCATACACGACCACATTGCTTTAAAAGCCACTAAGCTTAGAGGTCTAACACTTTTGGATAAAGCAATTTACTTATTAAACACATTCTTGGCAACTGGTTCATACATAATTGCTCGTAGGGACATCGTATTTCGCTTTACAGGCATAAGATTCCAATTTTATACGAATATCATCAAAAAACTAGAGCAATTTCACCAACAGAAGCTCCGCTCTATTATGAATATTAAATGGAACGACTATGTGACCGATGTCACCATTTTGGAGGGAACGAAAAGCAGCAGCATCGAGATTATCATCTTGAAACATCGTCTGAGATGGGAGGGCCACGTAGCAAGAATGAAAGGAACCAGGCTTCCGTGTTAAATTTTATATGGTAAACTTTCCGTCGACACAAGGATCAGCTGAAGCAAAGCCTAAAGCTGACTGGAATCGATCCCAAAGTCTGGGACATTGAAATTCAGGACAGAACCGGCTGGCATCATTCCATCTCCACTGTGACAGATCATTTTGAAACTGAGCGACTGAGAGGAAGAGAAACGACAAGAAAGAAAATGGTGGCTGCAACAACCAAAACCTCCAACACGGTTCCCTTGTGAACTTTGCAACAGACGCTTCCATGCAAGAATCGGTCCCATAAACACGGGGAAGAAATGGTCAAGAAGAAACCAAATAAACTATCGGATACACGATAAAACACCGATGATTCTAAGTATATTAAAGGGTCATGGGTCAATACCGTGTCCGACATTTTGTGACAGTGGTGTGGTACAATCACTTTTAGGATGTCTCTTTACTCTTTACTCTTTTACTCTTTTACTTGTTTCAGTCATTTGACTGTGGCCATGCTGGAGCACCACTTTTAGTCGAGCAAATTGACCCCGGGACTTATTCTTTGTAAGCCTAGTACTTATTCTATCGGTCTCTTTTGCCGAACTGCTAAGTTACGGGGACGTAAACACACCACCATCCGTTGTCAAGCGATGTTGGGGAGGGGGGACAAACACACACACAAACACACACACACACACACACGTACATATATGTATATACATATATACGACAGGCTTCTTTCAGTTTCCGTCTACCAAATTTACTCACAAGGCTTTGGTCGGCCCGAGGTTATAGTAGAAGACACTTACCCAAGGTGCCACGCAGTGCTAATGAACCCGGAATCATGTGGTTGGTAAGCAAGCTAATTACCACACAACCACTCCTGTGCCTACTCTATAGATTTTCTATAGAATTTAAAACCAGTATTAAAAGTTACAACGTTTCTTATATGAATGAGATGTTTTACTCAAGAACACAGTTAACTGGTTTACCAGTTTCCATGTCGTATAAGGGACGGAAATCCCAGCATTCCCTCTGAACAGATCGCCGGTCCTACGTTAGGTGAATGCGATCTTTTTTAAAACGGGGGCCACAGTTTTCATTAATGTTTTACGTAGTGTTTTTGGTACCGAAAGACTTTCAAACTTCGTATACTTATCTATTTTGTGTTATAGAACAGAAAAATATTTTTGTATTCGAATTTCATGTAAAAAATTGTCTTATTTCGATAATTTCAACCAATCACTGACAAGTATTTAGTTGTTTACATTTACTCCTTTGGCTGATTAAGCGGTGTAAAGCGTATTTAATTTCCATAGCTTCGTTTTGCTTTTTTCTTTTTAAATTTGCTGTTTTACCCTAACCCTAACCCTAACCCTAACCCTATCACCGATAGAATTGTTTCAGAATCGTTTGTTTATGTAGTCGGCACTTAATGTATATCGTCTGAATGGACGTCAGTGATTGGTTGAAATTACAGAAATAC
>NW_026388634.1:7470-9219 GCF_001194135.2 Octopus bimaculoides | reverse complement strand
AACATGGAATAACTTAGGGATTTCTTTTTTTTTTTAAGAAGACTAAGAGAAAAAGATGTTTTATATGACACATTCTACCAGTGCTCCAAGTTTCAAAGTGTTTCGTTAATGAAAAATGTGGCCCCCGTTTTAAAAAAGATCCGGTGAATGGACTGGAGCGAAAAGAAATGTAGTGTAGTGTCTTACGGAAAAAAAACTAATACTGCAACCGGCCCGGGAATCGAAACCACAATCTTTAGATCATGGGTACAACACCCTAATCGCTAGCTCAAACGCCTTCACACCCACCCTTTGTACTATGTCTTTCTAAAGATATTCGTATAATTGGAAATATTGAGATTCTCCTCAGGTGACGAAATCACGATGACATCCGATTCAATAGCTGATGATGGGATAATTCTTTTATATCCATTTTGTTTTGATCTTGTTTCTCTGTTCGTTATATGTTTCCCTTGTCTTCTCTGCTTATTTTCTTTCCGTATTATGTATGGTGTGTGTGTGTATGTGTGTGTGTGTGTAGCATAGCAAAAAAACCTCAAGATGAAATTTAGTAGAGATATCCGCCATATGTTATCGTCCATTCTGACATCTCGTGTCTCGTCTGCAAACTCAAACGAGAAGTGACATTACATTCCACATGTCCTGAATATTTTGGGAGTGTAAGGGCACAATTCCACGGTCCCTTACCCACACACACACACACACACACACACACACACTCACTCATATATTGTTTCGGAAAGTGCTTACACAACTTACTTTTTACACAACACTCATACAAATATGTACGCACACTGGCCTATATACAACCGCATATATATATATATATATATATATATATATATATATCTGTGTGTGTGTGTGTGTGTATATACACACACATACACACACACTGCCCATTTTCTTCCGCGAATATTCACTCAAAACACATCATCAGTGACACGTATATATTACGCATGCGTGTTTCTGTGTGTGAGAATGCGTGTGTGTATGTTTGCGTATGTGTGTGTATGTATGTGTCGGGGGGATGTAAGTGTGTGTGCGCGTTATGGAGGGGGTGTAAATATACTTATGCTGATACATATCTTGGAATAAATGTGTATTTAACTATTTCTATATATACATGTGTGTGTATATATGGATATGTATATATGTATATGTGTATATACATATATATATGACCAAATCTTCGTGTATACATATCAACAAACACACATTAAACTGTGAGTGTATATATATATATATATGTATAAATATATACACACGCACATATACTTGTGTATATTTTTGAGTGTACGTGTGTGTATGTGTGTGTGTGTTTGTAGACATAAAACGTAAGTCTGTCTTTACACGCATACACAATAGCAAATTCATATGTTTGTATAGGTGTGTGCGCGCGTGTGTATTTGCACACACACACACACACACAAGCTTAATATGTAACCCATAAATATCCGAGACAAGAAAAGGTCAGTGCTGACCTCTACGTTGACAGTGACAACGAAATCTAGACATCTTGAATACCTGGGTGTCACTGAAGTATGTGGCGGGTGGTGGAGGGGTGACATGCTGGTGGTAGCAGCAGCAGCAGTAGTAGTAGTAGTAGTAGTAGTAGTAGTAGTAATTGTTGTTGTTGTAGCAAAGGTGGCGGTGTTGGTAATAGTGGTGGAGGTTGTGGTGATGGTGGCGGTAATAGTGGTGGAGGTTGTGGTGATGGTGGAGGTGAAGGAGGAGATGGGTTGTCTTTGT
>NW_026388634.1:0-5028 GCF_001194135.2 Octopus bimaculoides | reverse complement strand
TATATGTATACATGTGTGCGTTTGTGTGTCTGTGTTTGTCCCCCAACATCGCTTGAGAACCGATGCTGGTGTGTTTACGTCCCCGTAACTTAGCAGTTCGGCAAAAGAGACCAATAGAATAAGTACTAGGCTTACAAAGAATAAGTCCTGGGGTTGATTTGCTCGACTAAAAGCAGTGCTCGACTAAAGGTGGTTACTTATGTCCCAAGGATGGGACATTTTGCCTAGAGCTCCCGCATAAATGGACGTAAAGGGACTTAGTGTTTTGTATGTAGGGTCTTCCGTTTATTTCCACTGTCCTCCAGTGACGGTGATTAGATTGACTAGGAACACTGAACGCATTCATTTCCACAATTCTCAATTGATTTTCACCAAACTTTACATGCATATTACTTATGTCCCAAGGATGATCATGCACTAAACATTTTGCCCAGAGCTCCTGCGAAAATGGACCTAAATGGACATAGTGCTTTTTTGTATATAGTGTCTTCTATACTTTTTTTAATCTCTTGGATCTGTTCAGTTTTGCTCATCGATTATTTAATTATTTTTTTAACTAAACACTTTGAAATTTCGTATACTGTTAGGATGTCTCGCGCTGAACACGTTTCCTTTCAACATTTTTATCAAACTTTCTTAGCCTTCTTCAACTGAATACACGTCGTTGATTGGTTAAAATTACCTAAATACGACAACACGAAATAACTTCTAAAATACGAAATTTTGTCAAAAATATTGAAAGTAAACCATGTTCAACGTGAGAAATTACAATAGTATACGAACTTTCAAACTGTTTAGTTTAAAAAAATTAAAAAACTTGTGAGCGAAACTGAACAAATCCAATCTCTTTATAAAAGTGAAAGGATTTTGTCTATTTATTTCGACTGTCCACCTGCGACGGTGATTAAATTAACTGGGTACAATGTACGCAATGAATATCCAATACCAAACAATCTTAATCTCCATATTTAAACTGCATTAAACTTTGACAAATTTACCTTTACCTATTCTGAGTTACTTGAAAGCTGATGTTCCCTTACCTCTCTTCTATTTGTTAAAAACTTTACTTATCTACCAATGCGTTGTTTCACTTTAAGGATGCTTACTTATCCATCCATTATGATATTTCAAGTGTTGTCAATTGTTCTAAATACGTTTTAGTATTGTCATTCTAGCCTTTTTTTAAACAATCACATATGATTCGTCCCAAAGAATCAACCTTTAAATAAGAGTTTTGTTTCCACTAACGAAAGCGACACGTATCTTTCAGAAAGGTCCATACCAATTTCACTTTATGCATCATTCACTGTTAGTTTATGCGCAGACTACGTGGAAAGACAAAATAAAGGGGTTTTGTTAGCTTATCTCTCCAAAAAAAAAAAAAAAAAAAAGATCTCTTTGCTGTTGAATAAAGATAAACTCCCAGGGGAGAAGGTTTAACAACTTCCTTACACCATTTATTTATGTGGCTGTTTCTGACAAGAAATTTCACTTTCATGTAAAACAACTCAATTTTTTAGTCATTACCTGTAATCTCCTCCCAAAACACTTCAGTAGCTCTACTTTGCATCACTTGCAAACTTATATGTTCTAGGATCATGAAAGTGCAACGATCAACACAATAACTAGCCTTCAATTTGATTTTCTGTTCCTAGGTTAATCGGAAACATAGATTGCAGTGCTACTCATAAACTTTCTCGGTAGTTCAATTATCTGGTGAAAAAAATACCACCAAAGTAACTTAGATCGTCCAAAGAACGGGTGCGTTTGCTGGTACATATATATATATATATATTCTTTTATTCTTTTACTTGTTTCAGTCATTTGACTGCGGCCATGCTAGGGCGACAACTTTAGTCGAAGAAATCGACTCCAGGACTTATTCTTTGTAAGCCTAGTTCTTACTCTTTCGGTCTCTTTTGCTGAACCGCTAGTTTACGGGGACGTAAACATACCAATATCGGTTCTCAAGCGATGCTGGGGCGGAGCATACTCATGATGAACAATCCCCTTTTAGTTGAAGAAAATGATCAACTGTGTCTTCGGTCTCAGAGAGGTTGGGTTCTTCCACTGCGAAGACTGAGCCTTTGTTTCGGGGTCATAGCCATAGAGCCACGATTCATCACTCGTTGTGACTATTTTCAAAAAGTTTTCATTGTCCTCGACACAATCAGGAAGATCTTCTGCAACTGAAACCCGAGTGTTTTTTTTTTTTTTTTTTTTTTTTTTTTTTTTTTTTTTTCTTTGGTCAACTGAAAGTAGTTTTGGCACAAACTTTGCAGACACGCGTCTCATAGCCAAATCTTCCATGATAATGGACTGAACTAAACCGTAACTTATCTGCACATCCTCTGATAACTCACAGATGGGGATTCAACGATTTCCCCTCACAGCTGCACTCACATCTGCAATGTTTTTCTCAGTTCTGTTGGTTG
This sequence comes from Octopus bimaculoides, assembly GCF_001194135.2. Lineage (NCBI taxonomy): Eukaryota > Metazoa > Mollusca > Cephalopoda > Octopoda > Octopodidae > Octopus > Octopus bimaculoides. The sequence goes on along the minus strand of NW_026388634.1, from coordinate 2,593 downwards.
AGGATTTCACTATCAACATTTTTTCGGCCATTCTGGAAACGTCTGAACCACTCGTACACTTGTGTGTGTCTCGTACACTCCCCTCCATAAACTTTTTGCAACTTTGTGTAGGTATCTGAGCAGGTATCGCCAAACTTTTGGCAAAATTTGATGCAGATTCTCTGCTCAACTTCCTCTGCCGTGGTCAATGTGACGATCACACACTACACACGTTCCTTCCAAGCACTACTGTAAACAGCGGAAGTGACCTAGAATGATAAAACTTAGTTAACGGTCAATCTGTGCCAAGCGGTTTCACTCTGCGTGCTTTAGCTTCGTTACTATGGCAACAGTCCGGATATTTATCGATCAGACCATGTACATACACACACACACACATATATATATACAATATATGTACATATGTATATATAGAGAGAGAGACATATACATATATATATATATATATATATATATATATATATATATATATATATGTCTCTCTCTATATATATATATATACATATATACATATCATATTGTATATATATATATGTATATGTATATTGTATATATATATTGTAGATATCATATTGTATATATATATATGTGTGTGTATATATACAATATATATATATATATATATATCTACAATATACATATACAATATACATATATATATATATATATATATATATGCATATACAAATATATACATATGTATATATACAGATACACACACATATATACATATCCAGACATGTGTGCGTGTGTGTGTGCGTGTGCGTGTGTGTGTGTGTGTGTATGTGTACAGGCTTATATATAATATATATATACAAACACATGTTGATATACATCCGTGTGTGTATTTGTTTTGTTTTTAGATGAATCAGATAATGGAGATTGTCATTTGCCCAACAAATATACAATTCTGACTCTTTAACCTCTCTCACTCACACACACGCAGATACACACATATATGTACGTGTTTATTTGTATGTATTACCTGTTGTTTTTGTTTACCAATGTTTATATATACACCCAGTACGTATGTCTGTATAAGACTTTTGTATATGTGAGAAAACTGATTAAAGCGGATATAAACACTCAAATACTTGTTTTAGCATATATGTAGTTGCCATTGTTCATGATGATGATGATGATAATGATGATGATGATGATGGTGGTGGTAGTAGTGGTGGTGGTGGTGTCAGTTTTGATCCAGCAGACCTATGATCAGAGATGTTCTAGATTCTCAGCCTCACAGACTGATAGAATTAGGACCACGTTTAAAAATAAGAGTACTGGCGTCGGTTTGTTTGACTAATTCCTTCAAGGCGATGCCCCAGTATGGCCGTAGACTAATGACTGAAAATAGTAAAAGATGCAACTTGAAAGATGTTTGTAACTTTCAAATTAAGTTTAACACTGCTGCTGTTGCTGTTCTCTCTACGCCTTTCACGAAAAAAAAAATGCAAACAATATCGGTCCATAATGGAAGTATTTTTTGAGCACTTTCATTATACATCTCCCTCTACTTGCTTTTGCTTTTGTTCAGTTAATAATGATTTAGCTTAATATAATACAATGCAAAATAGGGTCTATCTAATTCTAACTGAAGATATCCCATGACATTGAAATAGTTGCAGTATACGAATGTTAAAAACTATCATTTAAAGAAAAACTAAAGACAGAGACTGTGTCTGTCTTTAATGATAGTACCATCACGCAATTCACTCTGCCAGAACTAGTGACGATGACGTTACGCTTCCATTCATCTTCTCCCACAGCCTCAGACTCAATACCAAGGCCTACATCAAGTACCTGGAGGAGGTATGCTACCCAGGATCAAGAGGGTTGCTGTTGGAAGACCCTATGTCTGGCAACAGGACTCTGCACCATGCCACACAAGCAAGAGAAACCAGTCATGGCTATCAGACAATTTCTGTGACCACATCACCCCTAACATCTGGCCACCTAACTTCCCAGACTGCAACTCCTTTGGTTATTATGTGTGGTGTGCAGTTGAGCGAGAGACCAACAAAACTCCTTGTAACACCAAAGATGAACTGAAGGCAAGGATTATGGCAGCATTCACTGTCTTAAACAAGGAGACCATCCAGAAGAGTTGCAGGAGATTACGAAGTCGTCTGTAGGCCACGGTGGAAGCCAATGGTGATTTTATTGAACAAATTTACTCTTTAGTATTTCAAGATATTTTTATGTAATTTTGGTAAATATATCTGTTGAAATGAGATGTCAGTTTTATTTTCACTTTTGCGTAACTTAGACGACAACATATTCACCGCACCTTGTCCTTACCGTCGAAACGCGGAGTAGATAAAACAGGGGACAACTGATGAAGGGAATGTTCTTTATGTTGCATGTCCCGTTTCTCTGTTTGTTTGTTTTTTTCGTTCGAAAAAAAAGTTCGTTTTCTGTTTTTGTTTTCTCATTGTGCCTACGTTTTTTATCTTTTGATGTTCTGTACCCAAATATGCATGTATATATATAAATATATATGTACATATGTACATATATATATATATATGTATATATGCATATATTTATATATTCTCTATATTATATATATATATATATATATATATATATA
>NW_026388633.1:0-277 GCF_001194135.2 Octopus bimaculoides | reverse complement strand
AAAATTTAAAGTCTTTCAACTTCAGAAATGTTCAACAATTAATTGCGAATCGTGTGTTTCAGTGCAGACTAGTGCGCGTCATTTTCAAAACTTAGATCCAAACTGACATACGTTTAATTTAAGGTTTGTTAAAATGGGATGAAAAAAGTTAAAATCTTTTTTTTTTTTTAAGCATCAACAAAAATTATGGCATTTACATTTAAAGCTAATAATTGAGTGGTTATCACCATTTGACAGGTTATTCGTTTTTGATGAGTGTAGCCAAAAACAAACAGAA
>NW_026388632.1:0-447 GCF_001194135.2 Octopus bimaculoides | reverse complement strand
ACAAAAAAGATCGCCACAGTCCAGCAGATGAACTACAGGGAGTGACTGCACGCACTAGGTCTCTACTCCCTGGAACTGGAACGCAGGCAGGAGAGATATGTAATAATATACATATGGAAAATACTGGAAGGACTGGTGCCGAACTTTGGTATCAAGTACTACAGGAATGCCCGCACGGGTCGCCACTGCATGGTGCCAAAGTTGCCGTCCACTGCATCTCACATAAGAACAAGATACTGCAGCAGCCTCGGTTTCAGAGGACCTCAGCTCTTCAATGCCCTGCCAAAACATTTGAGAGACATGCGAGACATGGATGCGGAGGTCTTCAAGACAAAACTCGACGCTTTCCTCTCCACGATACCAGCCGAACCAATGGCTCGAAATGAGACGCAGTTTTGTGCAGCGATGTCAAATTCTCTTATACACCAGATGTGCCATCAAAACTCT
>NW_026388631.1:0-283 GCF_001194135.2 Octopus bimaculoides | reverse complement strand
TTAAGAATATTATTTCTCTTGCTCGCATTTTTCCATGTAATCCATGTTTTATCCTGGCTATGCAATTATGCTAATTAATAATGTGTCAAATGTGTCAATTAGCGGTGTCGTTGATAACTTTTTCCATACCTCAATGATGCCAATGATATATATTAAAAGTCCCCTTATAGAACTATATTATCACCCTCAAATTTGAGAAACAAACACTCATAACGTTTTTCTTTAAAAACTTAATTGCATGAGATTGATACCATGAAATTCCTCGAATTGAGCTCTATCATTT
>NW_026388630.1:0-309 GCF_001194135.2 Octopus bimaculoides | reverse complement strand
ATATATATATATATAGCAGAAGTCATTTGCTCAAGATTCCACACCGTGGGATTGAACCCAGAACCACGTGGTCGAGAAACAAGCTTCTTACCAACACAGCCAATGACACTTTGATGACTTTCATCTGACAACTTGAATGCATCTCTCTCACCGCTGCTCTCTGGCGTGTCTCCTTTTGCCCTTTGAAGCAGCTGCTGCTGCTGCTACTAATGCTACTTCTACTGCTGCTGCTGATGCTAATGGTGAGGGTGATATGCTGCTATGCCAGTCGTTAGGTATGGCACCATTCCTGTACCATCTGATTCAATA
>NW_026388629.1:0-341 GCF_001194135.2 Octopus bimaculoides | reverse complement strand
TATCTTTATTTTCATCTTCGTTGTTATTTTTTGGTGTTGTTGTTGTTACTGCTGTCCGCATCATTTGGTATTTTTTCTGGTTTACATTTCTTTATTTTTTTTCCAGAGTTTTTTTTTCATGTGCTGTTGTCGCTTGTTCTTCTACTGTTGTTGTTAATGTTACTGTTATCTCTGTTGTTTTGTTATCTTTCTTTGGTATTATTGTTGTTGTTGTTGATTGTGCCATTGTCCTATTTTTATACTTTTCCTATTGTTCGTTTGATTTTTTACAGAATATTTTTTTAATTCTTAGATGTTGCTGTTATTATTATTATTATTATTATTATTATTATTATTATTAT
>NW_026388628.1:0-241 GCF_001194135.2 Octopus bimaculoides | reverse complement strand
TACATACACACATACATACATACATGCATACATACATACATACATACATTTCATACATACATACATACGTTTATGTATATGTATGCATATATGTATGTATGTATGCACTACTTACGTACATACATACACGAATATGTATGTTTCTATGCAAAATTATACGTATATGTGACGTATATGTGCGCGTATGTGTGTTCGAGTGCTTGTGTGTATGTTTGTATGAGGAAATGCATATATATATATA
>NW_026388627.1:0-293 GCF_001194135.2 Octopus bimaculoides | reverse complement strand
CACACACACACACACACACACATACACACCTGTATGATTGTGTGTGTGTGAACACGTGCCCCCGTATATGTTTGTAATCGTTATTCAGCTCTGATTGAGCAGATCTAGGATCGTGGCCCCCATTCAACCTTTATCACCCTCGTCCTTTTTCTCTCTTAGATTGTTTATTTTTTTATTCAGACGGTATAAACAGGGCTACATTATTCAACGCCCCTTTCCGTTTTTAAGATGGCAAGTCTGTGGACTGAGAGCATTTTGGCTGCTATGTCTAGCTGAATGAGCGACTACGTGGG
>NW_026388626.1:0-672 GCF_001194135.2 Octopus bimaculoides | reverse complement strand
GATTGTAGGTATGGTGTTGGCGATGTCGATGCGGATAGAGGTGATGTCCAGAGAATAAGGTTTGCCAAGGTGGCGCTACGAGCGATGCCAGGATGCTATTGATGGTGGCGGTGGTGGTGGTGGTGGTCGTGGTGGTGTTGCGGTGGTGCACAGATGCAATGAATGGTGGTGATAGGGATGATGGCAACACCAAGAGAATAACGCGACTCGAAAATGGCGTCGCTAGACGATGCTATTGGCGGTGTAAAGACGATAGGGATGGCGGTGCTGTTGTAAAGAAACAATGGGTGTTGTTGTTGTTGTTGTTGTTGTTGTTGTTGTTGCTGTTGTTGGCGGCGGCGGTAATGGTGGTGTAAGGGCGACGGTGGTGAAACATTGCAACGGTGTTAAGTTTTTGTTTGCGAGAATTTTCTTGTTGTTGTTGTTGTTGTTGTTATTGTTAATGGTGGTAATGATGATGATGATGATGATGATGATGATGATGATGTTGATCTTGTGTTGCTTTTATTATGTTTGCTTTGTATTCCTTAGGCTAATCCTCTTTAGAAAGCACGTGCAGAAGAAACATTGACACAGCCACACAGGCACACACACACAGGTACACACACACACAGGCACACACACACAGGCACACATACAGGCACACACACAACCACACACGCACACATACAC
>NW_026388625.1:0-553 GCF_001194135.2 Octopus bimaculoides | reverse complement strand
ATGTGTGTGTGTGTGTGTGTGTATTTAACTAACTGTACATAAATGCATACATGTATGTATGAGTTTGAATCCGAATTCATTTTAGAATAACCTCGTAAATTGCACCAAGTTTCCGAAACATATTCTAAAAACAAAAAAAGTGTAGACTCAAAATCGTTCTCGTATACGAGTTAACTGAACCGTAATTATTCTCTCGTAATGAGGATTATGATACGTGAGTTTTTTTTGTTTTTTTCTGTTTTTTAAATAAGTAATATGTATGTTTGGAACGAGAGAACAAAATAAGAAATATTAGTTTCCCTACATTATTGTTACTTATTTTATTTTATAGATTTATTTGTAATATATTTTTATGCATTTAAGTTCGGATAACGAATGAATTGTTTACAATAACAAGGAAGACAGATTAATTCTGAAATGTACTGCATATATTCCTTTTAAGAGACTTTTTAAAAGAACCGTTTCTTTCTGTGACGAGGTGTACAAATTCAAGCACAAGTAAGAATTAGAATCTATCTATCTATCTATCTATCTATCTATCTATCTATCTATC
>NW_026388624.1:0-555 GCF_001194135.2 Octopus bimaculoides | reverse complement strand
TATATATACATAGTTATATTTGTGTGTGTATATATACATATATATACATATTTAGTATGTATGATATAATACACACATATTTGTGCATATTTGTATGCATATATGTGTGTATATATATATATATATATATATATATATATACACACACACAATTCATATATCATCATCATCATCATCGTCATCATCACTATTATTATTATCATTGATATGACCCAGGTTCGTTTAATTCCTGGAAGAATTTATGTGGGTAGCGTGTTACTAGTTGTAACCTTGGGTGTCCATAATCCTTCAACAGCCTTTCAATTGCTTAAGACTCCCCTGATAATCTCACCTCTTCCTAAGAGGCAAACATTCTGCAGAACTTCTACAGGACATTCCGTTTCAATCTCCTTCAACCGTTTGTCTATATATTTGCTTAATTCCCAGGGCACCAATTATCATAGACACTACCTTTACAATTTTTATATTCCAAGTTCTTGCAATTTCAAATTTTAAGGGATTATGTTTTTTCGCTATTATTATTATTATTATTATTATTATTATTATTATTATTAT
>NW_026388623.1:0-248 GCF_001194135.2 Octopus bimaculoides | reverse complement strand
TAAATATATAAAGGCGAATATGTATTTTCTATACCTTGTGGTATTTCATGATGGCCAGTATGACAGACTGTAACAGACTGTCATACTTAATATGTTAATATGTTAATAATGTTTAATTATTATTATTTAATTATTATTAACATATTAATTAAGCTAATATTGATATCTATGAATTTCCCATACTTAGTATATGTAAAGCAATACTGATGCTTTATTCAGACTAAAGAAAAAGCCCTGTTGACCTAAAT
>NW_026388622.1:0-253 GCF_001194135.2 Octopus bimaculoides | reverse complement strand
CTATCTTTTAAGAGATATATATATATGTACCTTTCTACTCTAGGCACAAGGCCTGAAAATTTGGGGGAAGGTGTTAGTTGATTAGGTCAACCCCAGTATGCAACTGGTACTTAATTTATTGATTTTGAAAGAATGAAAGGCAAAGTCGACCTCAGCAGAATTTGAACTCAGAACGATAGCAAGAATTCAAATAAAGTAGCCCTGAAAAGGACTTTAATGCATTCCCAGAGTATATAGAACATAGGAGGAAATA
>NW_026388621.1:0-372 GCF_001194135.2 Octopus bimaculoides | reverse complement strand
TGAACTTGGAACCATGTGGTAGGGAAGCAAGCTTCTTACCACATAGTCACACCTGTGCTTATGTTAAACTAGTTGATAATTTTTTGACAAATCCTGTGTGACTGACTTGCTTCCTGCTTGTAGCTATTTCACAAATTTCACTCAGCTAATATGCTTAGAAAAGGAAGGCTGAAATGTCACAACCCTTTTTAAATCATCCAGTAGACGAAATTTGAAAGTATTTACAAAAAATATTTTCTATGTGCCGGCGAAAAGGAAAAGATCCCTTAAGACCTAAAAGTTTTTTATGTAGATGTCTGTATCGTAGCAATGCATATGTATTTGTGCGTCTATGCTTATGTATAGAGCCTATGTTTATACTTGTGCACATAC
>NW_026388620.1:0-484 GCF_001194135.2 Octopus bimaculoides | reverse complement strand
ATATATATATATGATAACGCGTATGTGCACTAATGAATTGACCACTTTCTTCCACGTGCCTCCTTGTAGAGTTGTCTATGTGTTCTAAGTGCATCTAATTCTCTTCTACCATTTCCGTTCGTTCTAAGTGACTGTATGCATTTTTCATTACCTGAAATATTGTTTCTTAATTGTTTTGTTGTTTCCTTATCCCGAAACACTATGAACATTCAATTTCTATTTGTGATGTTATTTTTATTATTCACTCGTGCTGTTATCTGGTGTACAACATAAACTCTTTTTAGCGTTGATACTATTCCTGTTATATCTATAATATCATTTATTTGGCAGTACTTCAGTGTTCGTACACGACGTCATTCACTCACACAATCTTACTTCATGGCATATATAAAGGGCCAAGGCTAATAAAGAGGATGAATGACGTCTTCTCAAATAGACACAAGTATCACTTAATCACCTCTAAATGTTTGTACATATATGTGTG
>NW_026388619.1:0-217 GCF_001194135.2 Octopus bimaculoides | reverse complement strand
AATTAAACTATCAATGACCATACAAGCATAATGTGTAATGAAATTTGGCATATATATTAGCTATATATATATATATATATATTTTGGGTCATCCCATTTATAATGCAGATTTTTTTTCTACTTCTTTTATTTTTCAAAATTCAGATAAACAAAGTTCTTTTAATCTAAAATATACTCTTCTTCATTTTCTGCAATGCTCTTATATCCATCTGGTAGA
>NW_026388618.1:0-382 GCF_001194135.2 Octopus bimaculoides | reverse complement strand
GCGAAAATGGCAAGAGTGAATGGTACCTCTTTAAGTGTAGACCTGTGAGTTGGAGAGGGGAGACTTTGGACAGTGGGATTCCTCCATTATCCCTATAGGTATTCCTATACAAGGAAGGCCACATCTCTATCATCCTCCACGCCGCTTATCTTTTTTTAAAGTTTTGTATGCTCTGCACATGTCCCTTCTTTTTCAGTGTATGCCGTGTATACCTAATTTCTTTCTTTCTTTCCTTTTTTTTATTTCATTATATGTAAACCCCCACACTTTATGTCTCTTTGTATTGTCCCTCTCATCCTTCGCCCTGGGCTCTATACCGCTTTCTTATTTTTACTGACCAGGCTCCCGTGGTTTTATGGGTTTTTCCACGTGTAACCTTTCC
>NW_026388617.1:0-352 GCF_001194135.2 Octopus bimaculoides | reverse complement strand
TTCGTTTCTTCTTACGTACTTACTTACGTACGTTCGTTCGTTCATTCATTTGTACGTATGTACATACGTACGTTCGTTCGTTCTTTCGTTCGTTCGATCGCTCGTTCGTACGTACGTACGTAGGTACGTATATTTGTTTGTTTGTACTTACGTACGTACGTTCTTTCATTCGTACGTACGTCCGTTCATTCGTTAGTTGGTTCTTTCGTTTGTTCGAATGTACGTACCTTTCGTTCGTTCTTTCGTTCGTTCTTTCGTTCCTTCGTTCGTATGTACTTACGTACGTTCGTTCGTTCATTCGATCGTAAGTTCGTACTTACGTACGTTCGTTCATTGGTTCGTACTTACGTAA
>NW_026388616.1:0-537 GCF_001194135.2 Octopus bimaculoides | reverse complement strand
CACATACACACACACACATACACACACACACATACACACACACATACACATATGTGCATACATATATATTTATAGAAACATATACTTCTAGCTACATAGCTACATATAAGCATGTGTGTATACACCTAAGTATATATATATATATATATACATATTTATATATATGCACACACACACATACATAAATGTATGTATACATTACATACAAAAGTATGCATATATTATGTATAAATGTATGTGTACATTATGCATATATACACAACTTGATATATCCTCGTGTAAAACATGTTATACATATTTATATATGCACAACGACTAACAAACTTACAAACACATATGTCCAAGCACTCAATACATGTTGAGACACACGTATACACAGATGCTTTTTTTATGATATCAATGCTACATTAAATATGCTAATGTTCATGTGAACAATATCTGTGTGCATATACATATATTTGTATATACACATACATATATACATATGTGTGTATACATACGTACATACATACATATATATATATATATATATATATA
>NW_026388615.1:0-341 GCF_001194135.2 Octopus bimaculoides | reverse complement strand
ATATATATATATATATATACATATATCTATGTATATATATGTGTGTGTATGTATATATATTTGTATATATACATACATATTCATACATATACATATATATATGTGTGTGTGTATACATATACATATGTATTTATGTTTGTATATATACATATATATATGCAGTTATATGTGTATATATGCATGTGTATATATATATGCATACATACACATTTATATATATGCATACATAGCGTGTGTGTACGTGTTTGTTTATGCTTTGAGTATATGGAAATTTTTTGCGGTTATGCATACACACACACACTCACATACGTACACACAGATCTATACACATACATACACAC
>NW_026388614.1:0-201 GCF_001194135.2 Octopus bimaculoides | reverse complement strand
CTCTCTCTCTCTCTCTCTCTCTCTCTCTCTCTCTCCCTCTCACTCACTCAACAACGCTCTACATGTAATAGTCCAATGGATTGAGATCTGGGAAACTAGGTGGCCAAATGTTAGGGGTTATGTGATGATGAAAGTTGTCCGCCATCCATTCCTTTATTACTAGAGCCATGTGTGTTAGTGCAGAGCCTTACTGAAACACAT
>NW_026388613.1:0-327 GCF_001194135.2 Octopus bimaculoides | reverse complement strand
CAGAAGGTGTCTGTGTTTCATAGGGTTAACACCAGGGTGCAGTGTAGGGTGTTGTTTTAGGGGATAGTGTGTAGGCTTTTTGATCTGTTGAGTGCATGGGACAGAACTAAGCCCTGGAGTACAGCTGAACTAATGAAGCGTCTGACAGAAAGCCACCAATCCACTGAATTGCTTCGAGGTGGTGGGCATGGTGGGGTGTAAATGGAGGAGATTTAGTCAAGCTGCTGGTGTGGCTATATGCTGAGACTTTTGCTACTCAATCACGTGACTCTGGGTCCTGTCCCACTGCATGGCAACATGGGCAAGTGTCCTAAGTGTTTTCTACTA
>NW_026388612.1:0-513 GCF_001194135.2 Octopus bimaculoides | reverse complement strand
CCAAAAACACTACAAAAAAAATGTTGCCCGTCAAACCCCAAAGATCCCATATTTTTTTATGGCGATGTGGCTAAGAAGCTCGCGGTGCAACCACGTACGTTCGGGTTCAATCCTATTGTGTGTGTATTTATATGAAACTTGCTTCCCAACCACATGGTTCCAGATTCAGTCCCACTGCATGATACCTTAGACATGTATCTTCTACTATAGACTCGGGCCGACCAAAGTATTGTGAGTAAGTTTGGTAGACGGAAACTGAAAGAAGCTTCGTATATGTGTGTGTGTATGTGTGTGTGTGTGTGTGCGCGCGCGCGTGTGCGTGTTTGTGTGTGTGTGTGTGTGCGTGTGTATGTGTGTGTGTGTGTGTTTATGTGCGTGTGTGTGTTTGTCCCCGCTGCCATCTCGTAACAACCAATGCTAGTGTGTTTATGTCCCCGTAACTTAGCGGTTCGGCAAAGTGACCGGTAGAATAAGTGCTAGGCTTTCAAAGAATAAGTTGTAAGGTCGATTTCT
>NW_026388611.1:0-519 GCF_001194135.2 Octopus bimaculoides | reverse complement strand
ACAAGATTTGTCCAATAACGAAATAATTTCAGCACAAAGGGGAGAACAAAATGAATCATCACGCATATGATATGGGTATCAAATTACTAGATCCTTTGTCAAATGAGGGTCAAAGAATGGAAGTCCATTAGAAAGAATTAAGCATTTACAATATATTAGCAGTTTTACGTATACAATTTCATATCTGCTGAAATCTATATTGTTACATTACGATTTTACATCATTTCAATATTATATTAGGTCAGCTTCCCAATATGAAACCCAATTTTACAGCAACATAAACTCATAACCTGGCACTACAATGTTACTTCACCAAACATAATACTTTCTTATGACAATAGTAAAACAGCCTATATCAAATTATCCTTTATCTCAACATTGTTAACGTTGAAAAAAATTCTTTTAACAGCTCCACTCACTGTTCCACATGCCGCTATGGTTGACACAACACTAGGAGGATATGATATTCCAAAAAATACCATTGTTCAATTCATGTTAATGGCTGCTCATTATGATCCG
>NW_026388610.1:1527-1912 GCF_001194135.2 Octopus bimaculoides | reverse complement strand
CCCTCTGGCTAAATAAACCTGTCGCCTAGCCTCCCTTCTGGCACATTGAAGTATGTACACACACACACACACACACATATAGACAGAAGACTGCACCAGGCACCAGGCTTTACTGTCTGAGTCATTACATTCTGAATTCAAATTCTGGTGGGTTTGACTTTGCATTTCATTGTTATGGATGCGAGAAAATAAGTACCAATTGAGCACTGGGGTTCATGTAATCAACTAGCTACCTCACACAAAATTTCATGTCTTGTGCCAATAGTAGATAGAATAATAATGATTATTATTATTATTATTATTATTGTTGTTGTTGTTGTTGTTATCATTATTATTATTATTATTATTATTATTATTATTATTATTATTATTATTATTATTATTA
>NW_026388610.1:0-636 GCF_001194135.2 Octopus bimaculoides | reverse complement strand
GCAATTTTCTGTATGTTATATATATTTGTAAGTCCTGGTGTTTTTGTTATGTATTTGTCTGAATATTTTTTTATTATACCTAAGGCACCTACTATGATAGGAATTGTTTCTGTTTTTAGATTCCACATTCGAGTTACCTCTATTTCCAGGTCTTTGTATTTTGAAAGTTTTTCCATTTCTTTTAGGGAAACGTTGTCATCTGCTGGTATTGATACATCCATTAGAAAGCATTTTTTTTCTTCATGATCTTTGACAACTATATCTGGTCTATTGGCCTTAATTTCTATATCTGTGTGTATTGGCATATCCCAGAGTATGGTTGCTTTCTCGTTTTATTATTATTATTATTATTATTATTATGATTTCGAGCTGGCAGAATCGTTGGCATGCTGGGCAGAATGCTTAGCAGTATTTTGTCTGTCTGCACATTCTGGGTTCAGATTCTGCCGAGGTCGACTTTGCCTTTCGTCCTTTTGAGGCTTGATAAATTAAGTACCAGTTGAACACTGGGATCGATATAATTGACTAGCACCCTCCCCCAAAATTCCTGGCTTTGTGCCAAAATTTGAAACCATTATTATTGTTGTTATTATTGTTATTATTATTATTATTATTGTTCAGTAGTTTTATTTTTAT
>NW_026388609.1:0-461 GCF_001194135.2 Octopus bimaculoides | reverse complement strand
TGTTTTATACACACTCAATATATACACAAAAACATATATATAATCATTCAACATCTATTTTCTATGCTGGCATAAGTTGAACAGTTTGACGGGAGCTGGTTAGGCCGAGGGCCACACCAGGCGCCACTTATCTGTTCTGGCATGGTTTTTATGGCTAGATGCCCTTCCTAATGCGAACCAATTCAGAGAGTGTACTGGGTGCTTTTTACATGCCACCATCATTAGTGCTTTCTATGTAGAATCAGCGCCAGTACTTTTAATATGGTTCCAGCACTGGTGCTTTTCATGTGGCACCAGCACTGGTACTTTTCATGTGGAACCAGCATCAGTGCTTTCCATGTGACACCAGCACCAGTGTTTTTCATGTGGCACCAGTGCTTTTTATGTGGAACCAGCAGTATCAATTCTGCTGAGGAGACCTCTGGCATTTACATATGATGAGTTAGTTGCATGGTTGACTG
>NW_026388608.1:0-377 GCF_001194135.2 Octopus bimaculoides | reverse complement strand
TATATATATATATATATATATATATATATATAATCAGCCTTGATACTAATATATATATATATATAATCGACCTTGGTACTAATTATCTTTTTAAGCCTGGGACTTATTCTATCGTTCTCTTTTGCCGAACCGGTAAACACACAAACACCGGATATCAAGCGGTGGTGGTGGACAAACACAAACAAAGACATACACACACACATGACGGGCGTCTTTCAGTTTCCGTCTACTAGATCCACTCACAGGACTTTGGTCGGCCCTAGGTTGCAGTAGAAGACACTTACCCAAGATGCCACGCAGTAGGACTGAAACCGGACCCATGTGGTTGGGAAGCAAATATCTTAATGGACATCCACGCTTGTGCCTATATATATATA
>NW_026388607.1:0-318 GCF_001194135.2 Octopus bimaculoides | reverse complement strand
TGTGTGTGTGTATATATGCACATCCATAGAAGGTATGCATGTATAGAAATATGCAAATATACAGGGATGAATGCTACAGATGTATTCCTGCTAAATGTGCACAATCTAAAGGGATGAAACCCTTGTAGTACTGCAAGAATTCATATATTTATAGCATATACGCGGAGTCCGTGTATGTACGCATTTCTACGTTTATATAGAAATATATGCATTTCCTATTGACATACTGCTAACCCATTTATGCACTTATGGTCTCTTACGTAATTCCATTTCATGTACATATTTGTGTGTGTTTATGTATATATATATATATATATA
>NW_026388606.1:0-239 GCF_001194135.2 Octopus bimaculoides | reverse complement strand
TGTGTGTGTGTGTGTGTGTATATATACATATTAGGCAATGTCAATAGGAAGAATAGAACACAAAACACACACACACACACACATATATATGCACATGTGCATGTGTATATATATTATTGATACATGTGTATATATAGACACACACACACATATATATATATATACACTCACACACATATATATATACGTATGTCCAGGTTCTCTCATTACTGCCCTATCAGAATCAACACCTCTGTAGG
>NW_026388605.1:0-282 GCF_001194135.2 Octopus bimaculoides | reverse complement strand
ATATATATATATATATATATATATATATATATAATTTTATACATATATTATATATGTATATCTTTATATATATATCGATGTAAGTATGCATTCATATGTACGTATGTATAAGCACAATCACACACACACACACATATAGATGCATACATATTTCTGTATATATGTGCATGCGTTTGCACACATACATATATGCAGATATACACAAAGCGAACACAAATATATTTGTATATGTACACACATACACGCACATATATATATATATATATATATATATATATATAT
>NW_026388604.1:0-247 GCF_001194135.2 Octopus bimaculoides | reverse complement strand
GCTTATATTACTGCTGTTATTGCTGCTGTTGATACTGCACTTGTTGGTGTTGTTGCTGATGTTGTCTATATTACTGCTGCTGTTGATGCTGCTGTTCTTCCTGCTGCACTTGTTGGTGTTGTTGCTGCTGTTTCCTATATTACTGCTGTTGTTGCTGCTGTTGCTTATATTACTGCCTGTTATTGCTGCTGCTCTTCCTGCTGCACTTGTTAGTGCTGTCGCCTATCTTACTGCTGTTGTTGCTGCT
>NW_026388603.1:0-271 GCF_001194135.2 Octopus bimaculoides | reverse complement strand
TACTTCCTCAAGGAGTTTCTGCCTATCTAATATGCGCATGCCTTAAGACCCTGGTTGAGCCCAGGAATTTGTGGAGCGAGGGATAGTTGATCGTATCGATCATACTTGACTGGTATTAAATTTATCGAACCCGAATGATGAAAGCCAAGGTAGACATCGGCGGAATTTGAACTCAGAACGTAAAGTCGGAAGAAATGTCGTTAAGCAGCTTGTCTGGCGTGATACCGTTTCTGCCAACTCACCGACTTAATAATAATAATAATAATAATAA
>NW_026388602.1:0-206 GCF_001194135.2 Octopus bimaculoides | reverse complement strand
ATATATATAATTCATTCAAAGCTGATAATGTGTCTGTTGTCATTCAAATTATGGGTTTCATTCATCACACGAACGGTGATATTTGGTTTTATTCTGTTTGAACCAGCAAATCTTCACATGGAAGTTTGTGCTTCAATAAAGTTACACCTGCTTGTAACACAATACTGCTTATTTAGAGTCGCGATGAGATATATTATACAAGTATA
>NW_026388601.1:14053-14788 GCF_001194135.2 Octopus bimaculoides | reverse complement strand
ACAATACACAATGCTTCAAGCGAACTACAATACTCTCCTATATATATATAATTAATCAAAAGAACACATGAAAAAAACAACAAGGGGACGTGGTACACGCAAAGTATTAAAAGACACTCAAGGAAGGAAAGAAAGGGTGTTTTACGTTTAACCCCGAAATTTTACGTTGGCTCTTTGTTCCAAATTTCTGTCCACGACAAAAATCGCAGACTACAGCATACATGTGATCGCAAACACATAAATTTCAAGACTTGCAAAGTAAATACAGCGATGTTACTGCTAGCTCTCACTGTATGTATGTATGTATGTATGTATGTATGTTGATAAGCATACACGACTGCAAACATTGCAGATTAAGCTTTCCCCATTCACTATACGAGCCGTGCACTTTCACGCAGCTCGCTTAAATTCTTCATGCAGTCGTGTATGCTTATCAAGAGCAGGGCTCATTAACCACCAACGAAGCCGTAAATGCAAAATGTAAGTTAGTACTAGAGCGCAGAATGTTCCTGAAGGTCGGCAATGGTCTTCCTCGGTCACGAGTGGACGGCCCTCATCATCATCATGTATGTATGTATGTATGTATGTATGTATGTATGTAGTTAAAACTTACTTGCAAAGATGACGCGTGCGTTCGATCATATAATAATAATACAAATAATATGTGAGTATATGCATATATATACGTACATGTATGTACATACCTACATCTACATGTATATATAAATGCATAGA
>NW_026388601.1:10197-11584 GCF_001194135.2 Octopus bimaculoides | reverse complement strand
TCTAAATGTATAAACAAAATAGTGGTGTTAGTTTTCCAGTTTTATCTTAATTAATGACATTTAATTACAAAGCGTACAGTGTTGGTGCGGAATTAATTAGGAGCTGGGGTGGGATTGTATAGGTATGAATTCGTGAGTATGGGGTGCGATTCTGCATGATAGGGAGTAGGCGTTCGAGTGGGCGCTTGCATGCGCGCGCGCGTGCGTGTATGCTGTAGACACTAAAAGTACACTAAGGTAATGTGTGCGTGTGTGTGCGTGTGCGTGCATGTGCGTGTGTGTGTGTGTGTGTCGCCTGACGATCGCAGTAGCGTGAAACAATGTTGAGATGAAAATACAATTTCAACAGAAGACATACAAGGTGCGTTCCATAAGTTTTGAGACTTTTCCAGAAGAGACATCAATTTCGAAGAAGTACAAAATTGTAGTCCGTTTTTTTCAAAGTACGACCGTCTGACTTCAGTGCACTTGTTGTAGGCACTCCAGCCACTTCGTGAAGGGTCCATGGAAGTCCTTCAAAGTGAAGGTGTCCAGGGCCCCTGTCAAAGCCCCTTTCACCTTTAAATTGACTAACCCTGAGGTTCTGCTTTAGCTTCTGCGGCAAGCAACAGTCACAGGGAGCAAGGTTCGGACTGTCTGGCGAGTGAGGGACAGTTTTTGGTGCCCATCTCTATCAAGTAGACGGTTGCCAGGATGGAATAACTGTGATCTAGTGCATCGTCATTGTGCTCATGTTCTGACTTTCTGCGACGAAATCTCTTCCAGAACTCTTCCAAAGCCTCCACAAATTACTCTATGTTGGCCGTTGGCCAGTGGGGACCTAGTGAATGTAGACGACCTCTTGCTGTCAAAAAAGAGGTCATTATGAGTTTCCTAATGGACTTGTTTATGCCTGGCCTCTTGTGCCAGCGAAAAACACACTCGGCTCATACAAGTTAATCCATGATCAATCCGGAGCGGTGTATAGGTTTCTGTAGAAGGAAGACGGGAAGACAATGAAACCCGCGGCGCCGTCTGACGGGCACACAGAACTTCATTGCATAGCAAGCTTCCAAATTCTCGTCACATCCTGGCTGCATTCAGCAAACCAGTCAACTGTGACAAGCAGTGCTCAGTAGGGTAGGTTCAAAGTGCTGTTACAGCTTCTCGCCTTCAATCTGGAATAACCAAAGTCGGCAGGTCAGCTTATTAGATGTGTGTTGTTTGTTCCTTCTCGAGCCATGCCTGGCTCATAAGGACCGGTTTCCCGGTTAGGGTTAGGGTTAGGGTTAGGGTTTCATAACGCATATATACCATAGACACGCACACACATATCTGTGACTATCATTCTGTATACCAACATATATATATGTATGTGTGCGTGTATGTATATGTGTATATATATATA
>NW_026388601.1:8834-9709 GCF_001194135.2 Octopus bimaculoides | reverse complement strand
ACGACAGTCACTACAATCACCGCTACCATCAGCATTATCATTTTTTTTTTTAAATCACACAAAGAAAAGGTGGGGAGATGGGTATGAAAGCTACACTGACTTACGCAAGTACCAGAAACAGGTGGTTTTATATTGAAAGCTATTCTTTTGTTGTTGCTGTTGTCGTTGTATTTTTTTTATTATTATATTTTAATAGAAAAACAAACAACGACAATAACAACTATGATAACAACAACAACAACAACAACAACAACAACAACAACAACAACAACAACATAATGATATGTAAGATGGTGTTCTTTTTGTAAGAAATATTGCTGTTTAAGCAAAATAACGCTTCGATCGATATACATACATACACACATAATCTTTACATACATATAAATAGAACCACACACACACACACATTTACGTGTGTGTGTGTGTGTGTGTGTGTGTGTGTGTGTGTGTAGATTTTTATGAACATGTGCGTGTTTTTTTAATAAATGCACATTATGCATTATCAGTGTTTGCCTATAAATATAAAGAACATTAACAGTATATTGTTATGCGCGCATAAACACATGTGTGTGTGTGTATATATCTGTATATATACACACACACACACACACACACACACACACATGTCGATATGTGTGTATATACTCTTAACTCTTTTACTTGTTTCAGTCGTTTGACTGCGGCCATGCTGGAGCACCGCCTTTTTAGTCGAACAAATCGACCCAGGACTTATTCTTTGTAAGCCTAGTACTTATAGTAGAAGACACTTGCCCAAGGTGCTACACTGTAGGATTCTACCTGGAACCATGTGGTTGGGAAGCAAGCTTCTTACCACACAGCCGCGCCTGCGCCTATATATATATATATATATATAT
>NW_026388601.1:4270-5569 GCF_001194135.2 Octopus bimaculoides | reverse complement strand
TTTATTTCTTCTTCCAATTTTTCTTCTTCCAATTCTCCTTCAAACTCTTTTCTTCCAATATTCCTTCAAATTTTCTTCTTTTCCAATCTTATAATTCTTTTAATTTTTCTTTCTAATTCTTCTTTCTCCTTCGTCTTCAAATTCTTTTATTTCTTCTTCCAATTTTTCTTCTTCCAATTCTCCTTCAAACTCTTTTCTTCCAATTTTCCTTCAAATTTTCTTCTTTTCCAATCTTATAATTCTTTTAATTTTTCTTTCCAATTCTTCATTCTCCTTCGTCTTCCAATTCTTCTTCCAATTCTTTTTCTTTCGTCCAGATCTCCTTCATTCCTTCAATTTTTCTTTTCAATTCCTCTTTATTCCCATTCGTCTTCCAGTTCGTCTTCAAATTCTTCTTTTTCTTCGAATTCATCCGTATCTTCTCATCGTCATTGCCATGTCCTGCGTCTCCTAGAGACCAGTGTCTGTTCTTAAGGCATCAATATATCTCATCCTCGGTCTCCCTCTTCTAGAGTGTCTGTGTAGGGGCTGATTAATGTTCAGAGCCATTCTCAGCATGATGGTGATTATGAACGTACGGCAGCTCGGAAAACTCTCACTGATCATTCTGATAAGAAAAGAAGTGAACTTGTTGGTGAGATGCCATGATTGACCCCCTAAGTCAATGAGATCCATCACTAGGGACATGGAAATGTCTGAGTTTCTTATCAGGCAAGTAGTGCATGAAGACATTCGGTATTCCTCATACAAGATGAGAAAGGGCCAATTTTTTTTTAATCCCAAGCCATCAAGGACAAGCGGAAAGACTGCGTGCGCCAGGAAGCTTTTGAACAAACTCAAGCATCTCCTCCAACCAAACATGCTTTGATTTTTCTCAGACGAGAAAAAATTCTGCTAGGATCAGATGGTGAACACATAGAACCGTTGGCTTGCCATGCCCCCAAAGCATATACCGAGAGTGATAAAAATCAACCATCCAGTCAACATCATGGCCTTTGGAGGGATCACTAGTGATGCCGCCATTCATCTTCCCACACGGCCTCAGACTCAACACGGAGGCCTACATCAAGTGCCTGGAGGAGTTAGTGCTGCCCTTGATCAACAGGGCTGCTGCTGGAAGACCCTATGTCTGGCAACAGGACTCTGCACTATGCCACACAAGCAGGAGAACCCAGTCATGGCTGTCAGACAATTTCTGCGACCACATCACCCCTAACATCTGGCCACCCAACTCCCCAGACTGCAGCCCACTTGATTATTATGTGTGAAGTGCAGTTGAGCGAGAGACCAACAAAACTC
>NW_026388601.1:2698-3746 GCF_001194135.2 Octopus bimaculoides | reverse complement strand
ATATATTCACATACACACACACATATACATACATAGACACACATATTTACAGACACATACATATACACATAAGCACGCTCATATATATGCTCACCCACTCGTACACCGTACCGCCCTCATATACAACAAACACGTACATATCCAATACACACATACTCTCATGTTAGAACCGTATATTTACAGGTCGTACAAACTCACTTTCAGGGTTAATGCATATACATTACGTATATATATATACGTTTACAAGTATGTATTTATGTATGTTTGGAGATAGGTAGGTATGTACCTATATATATATATATATATATAATATAATGTATGTATGTATGTACCTATATATATATATATATATAATATAATGTATGTATGTATGAATGAATGAAAACAGATAAGATAACTCGCATTGCAGAGCGTGTTTTCGTGTCGACCCCTAACCTTCCATTATTCAAATTTCACTGAAATAGCTCGCCACGGAAGCCAAACAGGCCATATTTGTGTGTACGGGCAGGAAACTAACCCTATCACTTTACCCTGTGTAAATTTGACACGCTATGAGATAGAAGAGGAGTCAGCCATTACGAAGCAGACGACATTGAAAACAAAATTGCAACATCTTGTTTTTCGCTTGTTCTCGCATTTCATTGTGGCTGTGGTGGGGGTCGCGGATGTAGTTTAGCGTATCACTTGACCAGAGACGTTCAAACGCGACCTTCTCTTCTGATTTTGGTCACAGCTTGTTTTCGCCTGTTACACATTTTCATTCTGGTTTGGTGGTAGTGGTGGAAGTAGCCGCGGTTGTAGTGATTGCAGTGGTGGTGGTCGTCGTGTAGCTTAATATCAGATCTGGGGGCCGTCACATGACCAGGGACGTTCCAAACGTGACAAACTATTCTGATCTTTGTCAAGAGCTTGGTTTTCACTGGTCATGATTTTCCGTTCTGGTTTGATGGTGGTTGTGCGGTGGGTGGGGGGGGGTCGTGTTTTTAACTTAATATCAAGTCTAATGAAGCAATCACCTGACTAAAGACGTTCCAAACGTGACCATCTA
>NW_026388601.1:0-1922 GCF_001194135.2 Octopus bimaculoides | reverse complement strand
TATCTATGTGTGCAACAATTTTAGAGTTCGGATTCTCGAGTTAGGGTTAGTTTTAGGGTTAGGGTTAGGGTTACGGTTAACAGTCTAGTTAGGGTTAGGGTTAGGGTTAGGGGATTAATACGATATACACCGTTACAGCGCTAACTGTTTTCAACTGAATAGACGTCAGTGATTAGTAGAAATTATCGAAATAAGACAATTTTTTACATGAAATAAATTCGAATACAAAAATATTTTTCTGTTCTATAACACAAAATAGATAAGTATACGAAGTTTGAAAGTCTTTCCGTACCAAAAACACTACATAAAACATAAATGAAAACTGGCGCCCCCGTTTTAAAATAGATCCGTATTTCGTTTTAGTTTGGTGGTAGCAGTGTTAATGATGATAGCGGTCGCGTTTAATCTATCATCAGATCTAGCAAGGTTGTCACTTGACCACAGACACTCTAAACGTGACCGTCTATTCAAATTTTGTCCACGCGCGTTGTTTTCGCTTGTTATATGTTTCCGTCCTCGTATTGTGGTTGGGTCGGCCGTAGTTGTGTTCGTTGTTTAGCCTGATATCAGATCGACTGAGGCATTCACGTGACCAGTGACCTTCCAAACGTGACCAGCTTTTCAGATTTGATCCAGAAATTGGGTTTCACTAGTTATATTTTTCGTTCTGGTCTGGTGGTGGTGGTTTTAGTTGTGGTTTAGCCTAATATCAATGTAATGGAGCAATCACGTGACAAGAGACGTTCCAAATGTGACGATCTAGTCAGATTTGGATCAGAACTTGGTTTTCAATTGTTATAGTTTTTCGCTCTCTTGTAGTGGTGGTGGTGGCGATGGTTGTATGTTTAACCCTATTATCTGATCTGTTAGAGCATTCACATGAACATAGGCGTTCCAAGCGTGACCATCAATTCAGATTCGATCCAGAGTTTGGTTTGCTCTTATATTTTTTTCGCTCTGCTTTGCTGGTGGTGTTGGTTGTTCTTGTTGTGGTGTAACCTCATACCAATCTGATAGAGCATTCACGCAACCAGAGACTTTCCAAGTGACCATCCATTCTGATTTTTGTCAGAGCTTGTATTCGCTTGTTAAAATATTTCGTTCTGAAGGCGGCGAGCTGGCAGAAACGTTTTGGGTTCAAATTCCGCCGAGGTCGACTTTGCCTTTCATCCTTTCGGGGTCGATCAAATAAGTACCAGTTGCATACTGGGGTTTATCTAATCAACTTATCCCCTCCCCAACAATTCTGGGCCTTGTGCCTAAAGTAGAAAATAATCTTTCGTTCTGGCTTGGTGATGGAGGAGCCAGTTAAATCTCATAACATATCTAAGAGCATTTGAACAGAAACGTTCCAAATGTGACCATCTATTCTGGTCTTGGTCAGCGCTTGAATTTTGTTTGTTATAGATTTTCGTTCTGGTTTGACAAGTGTCAATGAACGGAAACCATCGGCCCTTGAGTCACTCTGTGACTTCTGCCGATTAATGGTGATATCAAGCATGGCTGTGTGGTAAGATGCTTTTCTTCCCAACCGCATGGCTCCGGGTTCAGTCCCACTGCGTGGCATCCTTTACAAGTGTCTTCTACTAAGACCTCGGGCCCGACTAAAGTCTTGTGAGTGAGGTTTGGTAGGCGGGAACTGAAAGAAGCCCGTCGTATATATATATCCTTTTCTACAAGGCCCGAAATATTCACTATTCTGTACTTCGTTGTTTACTAAACTTCAGGACTATTGATTGAGTTTTAGTTGTTATTTCTGGCAACTAGACTACTCACAGAGATGCTCTTAGGTGCCCTCATCCTCGCTGTTATTTCTGCGTTCGGTTCTCGCAAGATCCTCTTACGTCACGTGATACATGGATCAGATGTAACAGACATCATGTCTGTGGTATGTGTCTGTCTGTGTGTATATATATATATAT
>NW_026388600.1:0-967 GCF_001194135.2 Octopus bimaculoides | reverse complement strand
TGTGAGGAAATATATGGCCTTGAGAACTTCATTATCTCCCCTAGACCAATTTTCATTCTTTTTGTTTTGGTTATTTGATGAGGAGCATGGATGGCCATCTGTTGGAATATTCCGGCTGTGGGGTACTTCCAGTTCCTGTGTTTCGGGAAGATTTGAACCAGTAACTGATTTTTCGTATCGAATCTGGTTCATCATTTGAGTAGGTTGTCCGATCCCGTTTGTATTTTGCTTTGTTATCATTGAGGCATGATGAGCTTGAGCGTTGACATTAGGGGACGAATCTGTCTGTTTAGCGTTAATTTTTTGAGACAACACAGCCTCCGAGTTCTCTGCCTGAAAACATTGCTCGTAACGTAGCTTCTTAAGTCTAATATATCTGTATTCGTCTGTATATTTTGTTGTTGATAGATTTATCCCCGGGCATACTTTTCTGTGGTGTTAGTTCGAAAAATAAAAAATTGTTTTTTGTTTTTGCTTGTTCTTCGTTTGTGACACGTGTTTTCATATGCGTGTATGTACGTCCTGGAAATTTCACGTAATTGTGTAAACATTGGGATGTATGTTTGGTCCTATGGGTATCAAAATGTATGGTTGTATAGACATCCGAGTGTATGCATAATTACTCAATTTATGTACTTACTGTTTTGTTCCATTTCTATTTCATAATTTGTAAACTTTTCGATGTTGATTTCCCGTGTGTGTTTCACACGTTTCACTGAGACATCGTGCATAGGAGAAATTGTGCTTTGTATGGCAGTAGAATTTCGTTTTTGTGATTATTTTCGTTAAAAGGCCGCTTCCTTCATGTCTACCACAGGTTCCTTTATCCCATTCCACCGATGTTATTAGATTAGATTTGTTTTTGAATGGGAAGCCTCTTGTAGCACATCCATGTTGTTATTCAGCGCGGAGCTCTCTCTTTTATTATTATTATTGTTCAGTAGTTTTATTTTTATAACGTGCTTTC
>NW_026388598.1:0-1186 GCF_001194135.2 Octopus bimaculoides | reverse complement strand
CTACTACTACTACTACTACCACTACCACTACAAATACTATTGCTGCTGCTGCTGCTGCTACTAACAAAAACAAACAAGCAAAAAAAAAACAAACAAAAAAAACACAATGATTCTTTCAGATTCCTCGCCTTTCTCTATATATTTCCTATTACCACCACTTTCATAGGTCGACGCCTCCACCCTCTTCGAAATTCACTGTTGCAAGTGAGGTATTTAGTACCCCGGCATTTACCACTGTTGTTGTTGTTGTTTGGGTTGTTTTTATAGTGGTGGTGGTGGTCACTACTGTTGTCGCCGCTGCTGTTTTCGCCGATAAATACGATGTTCTCTTTTCGGAGTTTTATGATTTTCGTGAGCAATGTCCTCTAACCGACCACAACGAGGCTTTCGCTTTTTGCAACCCACTAACGTCATCGCCTCCTTGTTATCGCTGCTGCTGCTGGCGATGTTTACAATGATGATGATGGTGTTGGTGTGAGTGGCAGCGACATCGACAAATTGATTGGATGGACGACGAAGATGAATATTGCGAGGGAGGGTGAATACATATGCAAGAGGAGGACAAAGAGAAGTAGGAGGGGCTTCGTGAAAGGGTGTGGCTCTAGATCTTTGATTAATGCTGCTGGTAGTAATGGTGTTGGTTACAACTGTGGTCAGTATAAAACAGTTGTATAATTGTGAAGCAATTACATCTACCATCACAACACTTGTCAGCAACTATGAACAAGGTAATATACTGTGTGTGTATGTGTGTGTGTGTGTGTGTGTGTGTATGTGTGCATACTATGTATAAATATATATAAGTATGTATGTATGTATGTATGTATCTATCTATCTATCTATCTATATATATATATAATTAATAATTTTTACCAAGTTCTCCACCAATAATGGTGCTTTCATACCGATGGGCTTGGTAAAAAATTATTAATTATTAATTGATTTATTAATTAATAAATTGATAATCCTTTACCCTTTTAATTTATCTATATATATATATATATATATTATAGATATAGGGTCAAGAATTATTAATTTAATAATTAATAATTTTACCAAGTAGTTCGGTATGGAAAAAAAACCATTATCAGTAAAAGCTTATACAAAAAGTTTTTTTATGATTATATAATTATAGCAGTTTGACTGCTATTTCTAAATTTCGGTATGTGGTGAAGCAACTTTTGCT
>NW_026388597.1:0-218 GCF_001194135.2 Octopus bimaculoides | reverse complement strand
TATATATAAATTTAAAGAATGGAGTATGCGTTTACTCCATTCTTTAAATTTTTATATATATACACATTCATACATACATATCTATATATACATACATATACATATATATATATTGACATGAATATATGTGTATACACACACACACACACAGATGTATTCTTTTAGTTATTTCAGCCATTTGACTGTGGCCATGCTGAAGCACCGCCTTTAGTCGAGCA
>NW_026388596.1:0-222 GCF_001194135.2 Octopus bimaculoides | reverse complement strand
TGTGGTTGAGTATGAAGTTATGAGTGGATGAGTGTAGTTGCTTAGTTGTATGTGTGCGTCTATGTGTATGATTGTCCCGTTACATGTGTGTGTATGTGGTTGTCTGGTTTTATGTGTGTATGTGTCTATGAGATTGGCTTAGTGTGTGTATATATGTGAATAAGATGGTGTATGTGTGTGATTGCATATGGTTTGGTATTTGTGTGTATAATTATCTGGCTG
>NW_026388595.1:0-532 GCF_001194135.2 Octopus bimaculoides | reverse complement strand
CTCCTGCAACTTTCTTTCCATCCTAATATATGATCATTTTTTTTCAGTCCTTTTTCCTTCTTCCGTTACTCACGTGACTAAGAAAACATTTCAAAATGAAGATCATCACGTCTGAGACCGCGTTAAAACAAAGCTTCAAATAATACCGAATGGGAGACGAAACAAATAAACAATCATACCCAAACGCATAGATTATCATTTGCACTCTGTATTTACTTCAGAGTAGCATCTTTAAAACTTTCAATGTCTGTTTATCATTGCCGGATTAAACGGATGTTGGTGTCTACTAGGCACGTTGACTCGAAATGAATGTAAATATTTTATTAAGAGCCGGAAACATAAGTGTAATCACAGAGAGGTTTGTAATTAGTCACTAATCAACATTAGCCACTCCTACGGGGTAAATATATATATATATAATTGTAGCGAAACATCAACAAGTATGTCAAATATAGCGCTTTATAATTATCGATGTAAGCTTCGTAACAACAACAACAACAACAACTACTACTACTACTACTACTACTACTAC
>NW_026388594.1:0-276 GCF_001194135.2 Octopus bimaculoides | reverse complement strand
TTTCCGTATTATGCTGCTGTAAGAATGTATATATGAAAGTGTATGTGTGTGTGTTCGAGAGTTAGGGGATGTTCTGAAATTACCTCCAATAGAAGCATAGGCGAACATCTGTATCACTGTTTACTGGTTGCATACCCAAGACTTTTTACACATTCCATCTGCAAATTATGGACTAAACAAACATCAATGTTTGTGTCTAGTAAACTACGAACATAGTCACTGTTAAATGAAATGGAAATTGTATGTTTGTGAATTTCTTCAAATGAAGATAAAACA
>NW_026388593.1:0-246 GCF_001194135.2 Octopus bimaculoides | reverse complement strand
ATATGTATGTATGTATGTATGTATGTATTCGTGTGAGTGCGTGCGTTTTTCTCTCTGTGTTTGTCCACTACAGTCGATTGACAACCGATATTGGAAAACTTACGTCTCTGTGAACTAGCGGTTCGGCAAAGAAAGCGATGAAATAAGTACCAGGCTTACAAGGAATAAATCCTGGTGTCCATTTCATCGACTAAGAGCTTGTGCTCCAGCATAGCCGCAATCAAATGACTGAAACATGTAAAAACA
>NW_026388592.1:1589-2315 GCF_001194135.2 Octopus bimaculoides | reverse complement strand
TTAACGTCCGCTTTCCATGCTAGCATGGGTTGGACAATTTGACTGAAGACCGGCGAACCAGATGGATGCACCAGGCTCCACTCTGATCTGGCAGAGTTTCTTACTTCTTTCTTTGAGCACGAAAACCATACTTTCTCCCTTTCTGCATTAGTAACGTCCTTTATCTATACGTTACTCTTCTCAGCCCTTACTTCCCAACTCCATAAGTTTAAGATACACTTGCCTGTTCCGACGCTGAATAATTTTCATATGCAAGCATGATTTCGTGCATATATATATGTATACATGTGTATTCGTGCATGTATTTATGTCTTACAAATATATGCCTATATACGTATGTTGTAGATAGTCTAGTATGCGTATATACTATTGTAAAATTTTTATTTTTTATTTTAATTTTAATGTGTTAATTGAGCGATAATTCGAATATAATCATTTACAATATGTATTTTGAACCCACTTTTCAATTTAAGGTTTTCTTTGATTTTTTAAAAATAGGATGAATCTATATTGAATTCATTTGTTTTGTTTATTTTGTTCATTGCATACCTAAGACCATTATTTGAAATGATCAATGAAACAGATCCATGTTTTTTAATTTATATTAGTTTTGATTGCATCATCATTTCTCTCCCATTTCTAACAAAACTGTCCGAGTAACAGCTTTTTGTTATATTTCTGCTGCTTTTAAATAAAGTATGTATATATATATATATATATATATAT
>NW_026388592.1:0-1272 GCF_001194135.2 Octopus bimaculoides | reverse complement strand
TATATATATAAATATATATACATATAAATATATATAAATTATAATTAAGGGCATCTAAGAGATACCAACACGCTAGATACAGCAGTCAAAACTTGAATCTAAAACCACATTAAATGTTCAAACAGCACCAGGGGAGAAGACAGAGGTTTTTATTCCCATGCTGGCTACCTGATAAGATAGGTATTTTAAATAATGATCTTATCCTTATTTATATAAATTTATATATTTATTTCGTTATTATATTCACTGTGGTGGTATTTTGACCATATCGCACAAGGAGTTTTAGGCGGGCAATTTAAACTGCTCATGTGCAGACATGCATATATATGTTCGTATATGTAAGTATTCGTATGTTGTAATATATATATATATATATATATATTTGTATTTATGTGCTATCTGCGTAGATTCCACTGATGAAGGTAGAGCATTTCTTATGCAGAGCCAGAAATCCGGGATCTGGAATTATCCTTAACTACACATTTATATACTACATTGGTACTCAGACAGAACCCGTCGAGAGAACACAATTGGGGGTTTCTACAATTACATGATTTTTCAGGGCCACCCCCAAACTTATTTCCACCACCAACAGTCCTAGCCAAGTTTCCCACACCCATTACAAGGGTTTGATACATCAGGTGGGAGCAAAAAGTCAGCCTCTCTAGCCATGTGTGTATCATAGTCTGCCTGCCCATAACCGGGGTTTCCATATATATATTTATATATATATATTTATATATGTATATATATATATTTATATATGTATATATATATATTTATATATGTATATTTATATATGTATATATATATATATATTATATATATATATATATATGTATATAAAAGTAGACGTTTAAGATGATTCCCATGCTTTCCCTGATGAGAAGGTTACAATTTTAATATCACAGATCCCTATGGATCACATAGGTTGTAATCCTTTGAAACATATGTAGGAATAAAGTATGCAATGATAACATGCGTTTTCTCCATTCCTTAAATTTTTAAATATACTCAAATACCCAAAATTTCAAGGAGTTACTGCCTTAAAAACAGGAACTACACCAAAGTTATTTTGTGTTCTTTGCTACATTGGTTTCTATTAACCCATTTATTCTATCCGAAGAATTTTTATTCATTAAGATAGAAGAAATACATATAATTAAATATATATGTATATATATATTTACATATGTATATATATATTTATATATATATATTTATGTATATATATATTTTATTTATTTATTTATGTGTTTCAGCCAAGTGGCT
>NW_026388591.1:0-205 GCF_001194135.2 Octopus bimaculoides | reverse complement strand
TATATATATATATATATATACATATATATATATATATATATATGGTTTCGAAAGTTTTATCCCATGAAATGATTTAGCGGTGGAATATATATGTAAAATAAAACAGGAACCGTGTGTTAGAAAACATTCTCAAACATTGAATTCAGGATAATCTCTACGTACCTCTGTATGTTATCCATTTTTGGAATATTGGCAGCCATTCCTC
>NW_026388590.1:0-437 GCF_001194135.2 Octopus bimaculoides | reverse complement strand
ATACCAAGAACAACATCAGCAGCAACAGGAATAGTAATGTACTAAATAAACAAATGTTACTGTAGCTGCAAAGCACGGAATTAAAATATGCAGAAATATCAGTGATGTTTTAAATGTTAGAATGAAAAAAAACTTAGGAAAAATCCGGAAAAAAAACCCGCCAAAACAAACGTTTTTTGAAAGAAAACAAATAGAAGTTTAATAAAGAAAATGCTGCTAAAATATACACCGCATCAAAAAAGTTCTTACCCCAGATTCAATGAGTAACGGTGGCAGTAGTATTATAGGTTAGTATCATCAAAGCGTAGAAGCAAACAGATATAAGGAAGTGTGTGTGTGTGTGTGTGTGTTGGGAGTTGTGTGTGTGTGTGAGGTGTCGTATGTGTGTGCGTACGTGCTGTCTTAGTGTTTGTGGGTGTGGTTATGCTTCCACATGG
>NW_026388589.1:0-341 GCF_001194135.2 Octopus bimaculoides | reverse complement strand
TGCGTGTGTGCGTGCGTGTGTGCGTGCGTGTGTGGGTGCGTCTGTGTGTATATATTTATATATGTAGACACATATACACACACATACATATATTCATAATATATATGTGTGTATATATGTATGTGTGTATGTGTACATGTATATGTGTGTGTATAAAATTTGTGGGGTAGCTGATGATGAAGGTATGTTGGATTGTTGATATGGCTCTTTTTGTATATGTGGAATGTTATTATAACACATCCTTTTGATATGTGTATATACATATATGTATATACACATACATATCTATATACATATTTATATAACATGAGTATATAAGTATAAATAGGTATATATATATA
>NW_026388588.1:0-220 GCF_001194135.2 Octopus bimaculoides | reverse complement strand
GCCACGTACAGTTATACTGCCTATTTTGAGCATGATTCTATCAAAATTTGCGTTTTACACACGCAAAGAGAGAGAGAGAGAGTTACTTACTGTCCGAAAGTTATTGGTTCTTCGCCTCACAGTCTTCTCTCAAAAGGTCTTTGTACAGTTTTTTAGATGAATATTTCTGCAATCTCCCTACTGCATCCGGGTAGAGAGATTTCAGTGTATTGTATGTGCT
>NW_026388587.1:0-402 GCF_001194135.2 Octopus bimaculoides | reverse complement strand
CAGGTAATACCGAGTAAGTGCTGTATACCAACTAGTTTTGCCCCAGTCGTATGAACAGGATTGGGGATTATAAGTAGTGTATTAGCGTGTGTGTGTGTGTATATTTATATATATATATTTATTTATATTTATTGATATTTATTTATATGTATATATATATATATATTTTTTTTTATAGTTTCAGCGTACAGCTGTGGCCATGCTGATGCACTGCCGTGTTACTACACTGTTATTACAGGGAGCCTCTTACAATTTGTGGCACTTGGTGAAGAATGGAGTTTGATTTAGCAACCCTCATTTGCACCTCCTGCGAGGTAGGTTCATCTGGGACTCTCGACAAGAAGAGGTCCAACTTTGATTTAAAAACCCTTACATCTACTTTGTGCAGGTTCCTCAGGCTCT
>NW_026388586.1:0-302 GCF_001194135.2 Octopus bimaculoides | reverse complement strand
ATACATGCATATTATACATATCAATGTATATAGATATATATATATTTATATATATATATGTATATATATACGTTTATGTGTATATATAAATATATATATATGTATGTATGTATGTATATACACATTTATATATATGTATATATATTTATATATATAACATGTATATATATACACGTATAAATATACATCTATATATATACACAAATATAAATATGTATACATACATATGTATATATGTATATATAGGTATATACACATATATATGTACATATAGACATATATATGTATTTATATATGTATAT
>NW_026388585.1:0-367 GCF_001194135.2 Octopus bimaculoides | reverse complement strand
ATCAACTGGAACCCTCGACGTCGTAAGCGACGGAGTGCCAACACACATCACACAACACACCCCTCTGTCCGTGTTTATTGCTTCTGATGACAAATCAGACCGATTCTTACATGGAAGCGTCTGTTGCAAAGTTCACAAGGGGTCCGTGGTGGAGACTTTGGTTGTTACAGCCTACATTTTTTTGCTTGTCGTTCCTTTTCTTCTTTCCTCTGTCATTCAGTTTCACAATAATCTGTCAAACGGCTTGTCCTGTGCTTCAAGGTCCCAGGCATTGGGATCGATTCCAGTCAGTTTTAGGCTTTGCTTCAGGTGGTCTTTGTATCGACGGAGGTGACACCCACGGCGTCATCTTCCGGTGGAATGCTCA
>NW_026388584.1:0-560 GCF_001194135.2 Octopus bimaculoides | reverse complement strand
GTTGACGGTGAAGCTGTGGTGGTGGTGTGGCGTTTCTCTTCTTTAAAGTCGTAGCCTTTGCGACGATATCGCTGTTGTTGCAGGCGAAGTTAGCGTTCACGCGTACACCTGCACCTGTTCGTGTGAAACCTCTCCCCTTCTTCCCTCCTTTAATGAAGCCGTGGTGAAGGGAGTGTAATGAAATCAACGTCGCAACGGGAGTTGCTATGGAGACCGCCGTTCGTTATGAAATCGTCTGGTTGACTTCAAGACGCCAATACTCAAAACCAAAAAAAATGGCTAAGAAGAGCCGAAAACAATTTTACAAAAATCGGTAAATTCGCCCACACAGGGCAGATTTCCCGTGCAAACAAATTGCACACCCGAATATGTCATTTGTTACAGAACTTCTACATAGAAAAATTTAATCCCAAAACAACTTTTTAAGGCAATAAAAGGGGGTTAAAATAAAGCGTTTGAACCGATCTCAAAGACGAAATAAAATTTAGTATAACAGGCGTAAAACAACTTTGCTGGGGAACGAATACGATGAAAAAAAATAAATAAATAAAATGCGCGCT
>NW_026388583.1:0-785 GCF_001194135.2 Octopus bimaculoides | reverse complement strand
AATTATCATAAAAACAATTGTTATCTTAATTAACTTAGTTTAATATTTGCGCAAGGTTGACTGCTTCCATGACATTTCAAATACATTATCGTGTTTATCAAGAATAAAATTATCAAATATAACCATCATTCAGTTTTTGTTTTCTCCATTCTAGTAGAATGATTTGCATGAGTTTGTCTTATAAATCATGTTTGCATTTATCTTATTTCAGCATAATCTTATCTGTATAAGCTTGTTTCATTCAAATCTATCTTCTATATCTGTTATTTACCATCTCATGTCATTGACTCTCCTAGATTATCCTTTATAGATCTATTAACTCTAACAACACCAATGCATCTATCTTTCACACTTACAACAGGCTCTAATATCTGTAGTCAGACAATGGAAAACGCAAGACAATGAATTAAACATTTTTTTCAGTATTTTGAGAAATTTCTCAATATTTTGTGTTCTGATCGTTGTAAGTTTTAATTTGTCCATAATCATACAAAGAATCGATAAAATATCATCATCGTCATTTAACATTCATATTCAATGCAGACTTGGCTTGGAGGGTTTGACAGGATCCAATCGGTCTAAGCACTGCATTGTTCTCTTCTGTCTGCTTTATCGGGGTTCCAATGGCTGGATGCTCTTTTTAATGCGAACTATTTTAGAGCTTGTACTGGGGTCTCTTTTCATGCCACTGGCACTATTGTGGTCACCATGCAGCTAGCAAGACTTTGAACCATGTATGGTGGTGATGATGGTGGTGGTGGGGTAAGGAAATATAATATGGAATG
>NW_026388582.1:0-644 GCF_001194135.2 Octopus bimaculoides | reverse complement strand
CCCAGGACTTATTCTTTGTAAGTCTAGTACTTATTCTATCGGTCTCTTTACGGGAACGTAAACACACCAACATTGGTTGTCAAGCGATGTTGGGTGGGGGAGGGGGCAAAAACAGACACACAAACATATATATATATAGATATGCGACGGGCTTCTTTCAGTTTCCGTCTTCCAAATCCACTCACAAGGATTTGGTAGACACGTGCCCAAGGTACTACGCAGTGGGACTGAAGCCGGAACCATTTGGTTGGTAAGCAAGCTACTTACCACACAGCCGCTCTTGCGCATATGTGTATAAGAATGTGTTCGTGCATTTGTGTACGTGAGGGTGTACACGGACAGGCGTGTAGGAACATACGCACATACACACACACACACATACACATACACGCACATGTGTTACCTTCATCATCATCAACATTAACCTCAATATTATCGTTATATTTAGCGCATAAATCATTCTTGCCATTTTTTATTGACGAAGATGTATATATATATTGTTATTACGGCACTCCGTCCGTTACGACGACGAGGGTTCCAGTTGATGCAATCAACGGAACAGCCTGTTCGTGGAATAAACGTGCATGTAGCTGGGTACTCCACAGACACGTGTACCCTTAACGTAGTTTTCGGGGATATTCAGC
>NW_026388581.1:0-577 GCF_001194135.2 Octopus bimaculoides | reverse complement strand
GGAAAAAAATCTCTTTATTTCTTCATTAGTATTAGCGCTTTCTCGAACTTGTCAACTAGAATTTTATTTGTCTTTGTTTCCATGTATTCACCGATCTAGGATACATGTTGTTACGGGTTGTTGGTTGTCTGTATGTAATTTGTCTATCATGTCTTTTTTCCTTTGTATTTATCCATCTACGCTGCTTGAAATTATGGGTTGACAGTTGTCTTCTATATTTCATGTCTTAGCTATTTGCAGTGCTATGTATTGGAGAATATGGGTTTCTAGTCTGTACTTGGGGTGAGATGGAGATCATTTCCACGTATGTTCTTGGGTAATTAAAGGTTCGATATCTTAGACCGGTTCCTCTGGAGTTGGTGTCTATGTTTGTTTTCGATTTCCTCGTATTTTTTTGCTGTTTTGGTTTCGTTTTCATAATGGATTTTTCTCCAAAGTTTTTTTTCATCTCTTGTTTTTCCCACATTTTTATGGATTTTTCTTCTTCCTGCTTCGTGTCTTCTTGCCATAGTTTTTGCAGTTTTCCATTTTTCCAAAATTCTGACGACTTTTTTTCTCAATATTCAATTTCTGTACA
>NW_026388579.1:0-600 GCF_001194135.2 Octopus bimaculoides | reverse complement strand
TCCCCAATTCTGTAATTCCTGTAGTTTCAGATTCATTCCCACTGTGCGGTACTTTGGAGAAATGTCTTCTACTACAGCGCAGACGAATACCTAGTGAGCGAATATGGAAACTAAGTGGGCTTCTATACAGTTTTTCCTCTACTAAATTCACTCACAAGACATTGGTCAGCCGGGGCTATAGTATGAGACAATTTCTAACCCTAGAGAAATTGTATAACCCTAACCCTAACCCGAAATAAGGTGGTGGAATTTGCCCACACGCACACACATTAATCGGTTTTGCATTGGGTATTAAATAATCGGATATTAGATAACAGCATACTTGTTATTTACGTAATACTATGTACTCTCCAGAGTAGGTGTAAAAAATATGATACTGCCACCTCTGAAGAATACGTAGTGTTACTTAGCTCACTGTTATGTTGTTCCCAGTTATTTAATACCCAGTGCGAAACCGATTGGTAAGATCGATAGAAATGGATCTATAATTCTGTATATTTTGATTAATCTAATATACTCGCACTAATGATAAATATACGAGTGCATATCTTATCATAGTTATGAATTCTTAAACTATACATACACACAAACATACATACA
>NW_026388578.1:0-329 GCF_001194135.2 Octopus bimaculoides | reverse complement strand
TGGTGGTGTTTGGGATGGGCAAATTTGCAGTTTTGTCCCTTTTCCCTGTGTCAGCATGTACCATTTAGGTAGAATTTACAGATCTGTTTCTTTTTCTCTGTGTGACATGTTTGGGCTTGAAGCCTGTTTGTGTTTACCGTCTTCTTGTCTGTTCTCCTGTCTTTGTCGTTTGTGGTGCAGCGTTGGCTGTATTCACTATGGTCATTGCATCCCTCATCAGTGGCTACAGCACTGGTGGCATCTGCCTTATCTGGGTGATCCATTTGGTCCTCCTGAGCCTGAGCACAGTGTGCAGAGTCTTCACTGTCCTTTTTTGTGTCCGTGTCTCT
>NW_026388577.1:0-400 GCF_001194135.2 Octopus bimaculoides | reverse complement strand
GTTTTTGTTGGTGTTGGCTGCTTGTTATTTGTGTGTGGTGTATGTGATATCGTGGAGGGAGAGGCAGTCTTGGAATTTCCTTTTTTTTTTCTCTTCTGTTTTTGCAGTTTCTGTTGTCTTTTCTGTTGTGGTTATTGCTGATATTTCTGTTGTTGTTGTTTGTGTTGCTGGTGGTGTTGGTAGTAAAGTTTTTCTGTTGGGGATATTGGGTAGTTGCTTCTGCTGTTGTTGTTGTTGTTTTTGTTTAGCGGCCAGAGCGCAGTCCTTTTTCAGATGTGCCTCGCTGTTGCATAGGTAACATCGAAGCCGCCTGCCCTCTACCACCACATACAGATTGTGTTCCTACGCCCGTCTAATGTTTGGAGGAATCTTCCGTGAAGCCTCCTCCGTGATGTGGAGA
>NW_026388576.1:0-367 GCF_001194135.2 Octopus bimaculoides | reverse complement strand
TACGCTGAATAAGTGCTATAGTTGGTCAACCATTAGATTCCAAGATCATATCTAAGGCAAGATCTAGGGAGCCGTAATTAGGGTTTCGTAATAGCAGGTATATATATATTATTAGAGGAAAAAATCAAACACCAAGGTAGAACAAGTATCTCAAATCATTTAAAATAATTTAAA
This sequence comes from Octopus bimaculoides, assembly GCF_001194135.2. Classification (NCBI taxonomy): domain Eukaryota; kingdom Metazoa; phylum Mollusca; class Cephalopoda; order Octopoda; family Octopodidae; genus Octopus; species Octopus bimaculoides. Next base: position 193 of record NW_026388576.1, on the reverse strand, counting down.
TTAGAGTAAGGTGAATTTGAAGTCTTACAGCAGTTTCTGAGATAACCCAAGTGGTAGTAGGTTAGCATGTCCAAACACTGGGCATTCCGTCATCAGAGGTATGAATATTTTATTCCTTGGAAACTGTAAATTTTCCCTGTCTAAAATATTCATACCATGTCTCTAATGACAGAATGCCCAGTGTGTGGACATG
>NW_026388575.1:0-886 GCF_001194135.2 Octopus bimaculoides | reverse complement strand
CACACACACACACACACACACACACACACACATATATATGTACATACACACACATGTGTGTTGTATATATGAAAATGTATGTATATGCAAATGCGCTTAACTGAGGGATTAGTACTCGCCTTTAAGTTGCTCTGGATCAGATTCTGCTAGAAAGTGACGACTGAGCAAAGATATAGAGGAGATAAAACACATCTAATAAAGAGACATTCTTTAATTCAAGATGCAAGAATCATACTTCTGATTTAATACCCCACTAGTTACAAATAAGCACAATGATTTCCATCTGTCAGATGTACCCTAGTAACACTAAATGCATACAGTGACTTAACAGGTTAACTATCAATAGAATTAGTATTACGGCTTTTCGTTCAGATTAATTTATTTTTATAATTGCAAAATTCCTTTTTTTTTTTTTAAGCGTTAGTATCGATTGTGATGTTCTTCAAGGGAATACACATAACACCAGTACTTCAGAATATACACGGACGAGCAGTACTGATACAGAAAATTAACTCTGTTATATCAGCTTTATAGTGTAAAATTATATTCAAAAGCATTTCAGTTTAAGATAGCCAGTACTTTAACAGTAAGTCTAAATTTTGCCGTTCAATGATTCGTTTTTATTTTTTGTTTAATACGGTGAAATGTGGTTGGGGGCCAATTTATCTACGACTTGTTCCAAATATAACGACAACGAAGGTGCTTTTTTACAGGTTCTTACCTGTAGCCAGATTTAATCAGTCAACTGATATAACGCAGTCTCCTGCCCAGGTGGGTAAATTTGGCAGAGATTCTTCAGTTGCAATATTTTCGGAGGTTTTGTAAAATACGATAGGTATTGCGTTCCGTCCTAACAAATATATATATATATATATATATAATGATA
>NW_026388574.1:0-255 GCF_001194135.2 Octopus bimaculoides | reverse complement strand
GGGGGGAGAAAAGAGACATATAGAAAACGGTGAAGGGGCGAAGAAAGGAATTTTCATCGCAGATTCAATATTCTTTTATTTATGCTGCTATACGTTAACATTAATATTTTAGAAATTCTTATTGTCATAACAATATGAAATTTACATAACTTTACAAATTTTACCTCGATGATTGTGCAGATTTTTTTAGCCATAAAACACACACCTAGATAGCATTGAGCAAAAATTTGGATTCATTTGTTTATAATGCTTAAA
>NW_026388573.1:0-566 GCF_001194135.2 Octopus bimaculoides | reverse complement strand
ATCCAAAAGTTGGTAGTGTGTGATGAGAGGAGACAGGATTAGCTGGTGCTTGCATATTAGAGGCTGTTTCAATGAATGTTTCTTTCTTCAGTACGGAGAAGTGTTAACTGAAGGATATTTCGATGTTACTCCTTGCACGTCAAGTTACCGCATACAGAACTCCCTTACTAACGCCAGCACATATCAGTAGATATAGATGGGAATTGACTTTTGTATAATTTTTCCAGCGTTATTTAAGGTTCATCTATACCCGGAGCTGTCACTCATATTTAAGAGATGTTTTTGAACTTTTCTCTTCTATCAATCGATGTTTTTGCTTTACAAATCTTACTACACTTTAGGTTTATATTTCCATCAAAACTGTCGAAAGAATTGCACAAATTGTGTAAGAAACCAACATTACTGCAAATAAAGTAACTCATAAAATGATTTAATATAAATAGATAAATATTATTTTTAATTATATACAGAAATTGGGTTCAATCAATTTATTTGTTTCCAACAAGTTTAGATATATTTATGTCTACTTCTTTAATTTAATGTAACTATCATGAACAATATATTTA
>NW_026388571.1:1096-2222 GCF_001194135.2 Octopus bimaculoides | reverse complement strand
CAGTCAAATGACTGAAACAAGTAAAAGAGTAAAAAAGAGAGAGAGAGAGAAAGTAAAGGAGAACAATTAAAGAATGAAAACAGTGAGAGAGAGAGAGAGTGTGAGAGATGGGGATGGGGGGAGGGGAATGTAGAAAGAGAGAAAGAATAAATAGGAACAGAATGCCAGAATTACCCATTTACAGTTGAGGGTATTAAAGGCATGAGAAATGAAGTGTTTTGCTCAAGAACCCAAAGCACCACCGATCTTGCGATTGTTAATGCAGTGTCTTAACCACTAGGCTACATGCCTTCGCTATATCTAACATCATCATCATCATCATCATTTAGCGTCTGCTTTCCATGTTGGCATGGGTTAGATGGTTTGACCGAAACATGTAAGCTGGAGGACTGCGTCACGTTCCAATCTGATTCGGCTTGATTTCTATGGCTGGATGCCCAACATAATGCCAACCACTCCATGAATGTAATTGGTGCTTTCTATGTGCCACCAGCATGGGTGTCAATTATCTGACACCAGTATCAGCCAGGACTACAACTTCACTTGGCTTGACAGGTTTTCTGAATCATAACATATCTCCAAAGGTCTCAGTCACTTGTTATTGCCTCTGTGAGGCCCACCTGTCTAACTATTTTTGTCATTTTCCTTGTTTCAGTCAGTAGACTAAGGCCAAACTTGGGCACTGCCTTGAAGAGCTTTAGTTAAATGAATCAATTTCAGTACTATTTTTTTTAATTTTTAAAGCCTCTTACTTATTTTATTGGTCTCTTTTGCCAAACTGCTAAGTTACAGGGACATAAAACACACCAATAGCAGTGATGGAGGACAAACGCTGACTGAAAGACAAAAAGACACACACATGCACACACACACACACCAACATATATATGATGGTTTTCTTTCAGTTTCTGTTGACCAAGTCTGTTCACAGGGATTTAATCAACCCAAAGCTATAGTAGAAGACACTTGCTTAAGGTGCCATGCAGTGGGATTGAACCTGGAGCCATGTGGTTGGGAAGCAAACTTCTTACCACACACTCATGCCAACATTTATATACACACACACACACACCAACATATATATGACGGTTTTCTTTCAGTTTCTGTTGACCAAGTCTGTTCACAG
>NW_026388571.1:0-236 GCF_001194135.2 Octopus bimaculoides | reverse complement strand
TATATATATATAGGTATATCCCTATGTATTACATATGCTTATATATGTATGTCTGTCATTGTGTGTACATGTGTGTGTGTGTGTGTATTCATTGCTCTGTATGTATGCATATATGATATATATATTTATGTGTGTTTGTGTGTCTATGTATAGACACTCACATCTTATGCATGCATACATACACACATATATATATATGTATATATATGTATATATATGTATGTATGTATGTATGT
>NW_026388570.1:0-379 GCF_001194135.2 Octopus bimaculoides | reverse complement strand
TGGCCGCAGTCAAATGACTGAAACAAGTAAAAGAGTAAAAGAGTAATGAGTAATAAGAAGGCGGCGAGATGGCAGAATTGTTAGAACACCGAGCAAAATGCTCAGCAGCATTTCGTCCGACTTTACGTTCTAAGTTCAATTACCACCGAGGTCGGCTTTGCCTTTCATTCTTTCGGTATTGATAAGTACGAGTTGAATATTGGATTCGATGTACAACTTAATGAACAACCCCAGGCATATGTCTTTATTATCGGACCTCGTTATCTAGTCATAGATTTCGCTGTACTTACCACAGTAGTAATGACTTATTAACTAAATATATACGTTTCAGTGGAGGTGCAATGGCTCAGTGGTTAGGGCAGCGGACTCGCGGTCATAC
>NW_026388569.1:0-282 GCF_001194135.2 Octopus bimaculoides | reverse complement strand
TTTATTTATTAACGACAAGAACTGAAAGAAATACAACAAAATTCAAAGAAAGTTCAAAAGATGAAAGACATAAATTACAATAATGTTTTTATCTAAAGTTTAAAAGTCTTCATGTGTTGATTAGGGTACACCATGTTTCTGATTGGGTATCTCCACAATTGTATTAGTTATAGCTGAAGATTCCAGAACCTTCGGTGAGGAACTCTTGGGTTACAGTAGACAATCGAGATCACACGTCACGTTTTATCTAAAACCAATCTTCTTTGCCCATATGTACTTTAA
>NW_026388568.1:0-349 GCF_001194135.2 Octopus bimaculoides | reverse complement strand
TAGAGTAAGAGACAAATTGTGCCAATACCAACCAACTGGAGTGGTAGACACAAACGGGGTCCAAAATAGTACCCAAAGATTAGCTATTACCTGCTACATTCGTATGTACTTATATATAATAGAGAGAGAGGAAGTTCACTAGAGTTTGCTACACTTTCATAACAATTAACACTTGCCAGGCATTGGGTATGACACCTCCTTGTATTATCTGGTTGACTATGCAAGGCAACGAGCTGGCAGAATCCTTGGCATGCCAGACAAGAGGCTCTCACCACATATTTTTAGCATCCTAACACCTATATGTGTATGAATGTGTATGCATATATATATATATATATGGATGTATATA
>NW_026388567.1:0-269 GCF_001194135.2 Octopus bimaculoides | reverse complement strand
ATATATATATATATGTATACTTATATATATGTATGTGTATATATACATACATATCTATATATATACATATATATACGCATATACATATATATACTTATATATCAGTATGTATATATATACACACATACAAGTACATATATATACACACACGTATATATACTTATATATATGTATGTATATATATTTATTTATTTATTATGTGTATATATACATACACACACATATGTATATGTATATATATATATGTATATGTATATATATATATATGT
>NW_026388566.1:0-218 GCF_001194135.2 Octopus bimaculoides | reverse complement strand
GCCATCTCTCCACCGCTATCTATCCGTCTATCTATCTATTTATCTGCCTGTCTATTTGTTTGTCTGTCTATCTATCTATCAGTTGTCTGTCTGTCTAACTTTCTATCTCTCCTGTTTATCTATCAATCTGTCTGTCTATGTATCTCTATTTCTCTACTTATCCATCTATCTGAGTATGTTTATTTATCAGTCTGTCTGCCTATCTATCTATCTATCTA
>NW_026388565.1:0-290 GCF_001194135.2 Octopus bimaculoides | reverse complement strand
AGATAGATAGATAGATAGATAGATAGATAGATAGACAGATAGATAGACAACAGACAGACAGACAGACAGATAGGTCACAGACAGATAGGTCACAGACAGATAGGTCACAGACAGACAGATAGATAAACACGGAAAATTAGATAGATAGAGAGATAGATAGATGATAGTGGGATGAATAGACAGTTAGATAGATAGACATACATATATACATGTGTGTGTGTGTGCATGTTCTTATGTATATGAATGGAAGTATATACATATTTATATATCTTTATATAAAATATAGAAAG
>NW_026388564.1:0-328 GCF_001194135.2 Octopus bimaculoides | reverse complement strand
CAAAAGTTAGATAGGTTTACAAATTTCTTTCTGGCATTTTTCACCTTTTGATAGGTAGGTAGGGGATCTTTATGATTTGACGGGCAACACTTGTTTTCTTAACGAAACACTTTCAAACTTGGGACACTGGTAGAATGTCATACAAAACAACTTTTTCTCTTAGCCTTCTTAACAAAAAATTGTACATCGCAAGTTATTTCATGTTAAAGTTGTCGTATTTCTGTAATTTCAACCAATGACTGACGTCTATTCAGTTGAATACAGTTACTGCTGTGGCTGTGTATATGGTATTAATCCCTTGTTGACATATTTCATCCGGTTTTTTGGT
>NW_026388563.1:0-429 GCF_001194135.2 Octopus bimaculoides | reverse complement strand
TGGTGTGTTTACGTCCCCGTAACTTAGCGGTTTCGGCAAAAAGAGACCGACAGAACAAGCCCCAGGCTTAACAAAGAATAAGTCCTGGGGTCGATTAGCTCGACTAAAAGGCGGTGCTCCAGCATGGCCGCAGTCAAATGACTGAAACAAGTAAAAGAGTAAAACAGTAAAGAGAACAATATATAACATTATTGCTAATTTCAGCCGCTACCGTAGGTTTCTCACAGTCGTGGGAACGTGGCTCAAATCTTGCATCGCTTTATAATTCATAATAAAATCATTTAATCTGTGGTACCCTAACCCTAACCCTAACCTGGTCTCATTGATAGTTTTTCGTCGGCCTTGGGTCCTAAATTAGAATATATTGTTTGTACGGTTACCAACCACATGGTTCTGGGTTCAGTCCCACTGCATGGTACCTTAGGCAAG
>NW_026388562.1:0-204 GCF_001194135.2 Octopus bimaculoides | reverse complement strand
GTAGCGAATTATGTTCGCTAACGTTGTTGGGTTTAGGCTCTGACAAAATGATCATTTGTTCATTGCGTTTCTTTCTGACAGTGACACTGACAAGAGATGTCATCGGTTTATCCATTTTCTTCCGAATCTTCACCGATATACATCAACGAAAGACACACACACACACACACACACACACACACGTACATGTGCAAGTTGGATTGT
>NW_026388561.1:0-385 GCF_001194135.2 Octopus bimaculoides | reverse complement strand
TATATATATATATATATATATATATATATATATGCACGCATACATACATATATGTATATACATATATACATATGTATTATGAATGAATGCCTGACTTTAGTAGATATTCTCTGCAAAATTCCACTCACATTGGATTGGTCAATGCAATATATTTACACACAGACACACACACTCACACACACCCAACTCTCACACACACACACTCACGCACACACACACTCACGCATGCACCCTTACTCATGTTTGAAGTACCTGAGATAATTGAAATTCTGTCTGTCCTCTTTCTCTCTCTTTCTCTCTCTGTGTCTATCTGCGTGTACGTCTGTCAAGATGTGTGTATGTATCACACACACACACACACACACACACACACATATACATATAT
>NW_026388560.1:0-240 GCF_001194135.2 Octopus bimaculoides | reverse complement strand
TTTCCATGGGGCTCCGTAGGTGTGTGTGTGTGAGTCAGTCAGTTACACGTTCGTGTATTTATCAGCTTTGGGTTTTTTTTTTAAAAACATGTTGCATTCTTTTTTTACTAATGCATTCTCCAACACACGAGCATTTTACATGTATGTATACACACAATAACCCATTGCGTATTGCCCGGTCTTTTCCGTTCATACATACATACATACTTCATATATACATTCATACATGCATACATACAT
>NW_026388559.1:0-270 GCF_001194135.2 Octopus bimaculoides | reverse complement strand
CTATCTATCTATCTATCTATCTATCTATCCACCTATCTATCTATCTAATGTGGAGACTGATGCGTATACAAAGGCGTTGCCTTGCATGACAGCATATGTGTGTGTTAGTCTGCATGTGTATATGTGTGTGTGTGTGCATGCATGTTTGTGCGTGCGTGTGTGTGTGTGCTAGAGCGGGTACCTGTGTTTGTGTATGGTATGTATATATACTCTGTCTCTCTCTGTATACACACGCACACACACACACACACACACACACACACACACACA
>NW_026388558.1:0-256 GCF_001194135.2 Octopus bimaculoides | reverse complement strand
ATACATATACATACATACATACATACATATATACATATATATATATATATCACGGGGTTTTTCACTTTCCGTCTACCAAATCGACTCACAAAGCTTTGGGTCGGCCCGAGGATATGGTTCAAGAGGCTTGCTCAAGGTGCCACGCAGTGGGACTGAACCCAGAACTATGTGTTTTGTAAGCAGGCCACTCCTTCATGGTGTTCAAAAAGTCTCCCCGTCGTGAATTTTTCGGTGAACGGATTATTTCGAAGGGACT
>NW_026388557.1:0-323 GCF_001194135.2 Octopus bimaculoides | reverse complement strand
ATAACAACAACAACAATAATAATAATAATAATAATAATAATAATAATAAATTCTAACTTAGAGACAAGATAAGCAATTTGGTAGAGGAGAGTGTTAAGTCATTTAAATTGACCCCAGTATTTGACTGGTACTTTTGTTTTATCAACCCCATATCTATGAATGGCAAATTTGACCTCAGCTAGGTTTGTGCTAAGATTGTAAAGAATTGTATCTAAATAATATATGGAATTTCGTCCAATGGTTCTACCACAATAACAACAACAATAACAATTTAAATTTAAATGAAAATTCAATAAAAATTACTAAAAGTTAAATTTGAATTT
>NW_026388556.1:0-224 GCF_001194135.2 Octopus bimaculoides | reverse complement strand
AAGATTGCCGGGTTTTGAAGGATGTGAAACCAGCTCTTATTCACTATTGTTCCCGGATGTACACTGACCCATATTAGTAACACGTGTTAGGGACCAAGCAGGTACATTAAGTAGCATGTGAACATGCGGAGATGAAAACGTACGATCTCCCATACAAGCAACAGCAACGAGGTTCCCCCGAAAGATCTCTAAACTAACGTCACTCGACAGAAGACGTAGCTGCG
>NW_026388555.1:0-503 GCF_001194135.2 Octopus bimaculoides | reverse complement strand
TTAAAGAAACGTGAGCATTATTCAGTATTCAGTACTTATTTGCTTCTACACACACATACAAAAATATACAAAGATAGTAACACACATATACATACATGCATACATATATACATATATGCAACTCATATATGTGTATGTGTGTGTGTGTGTAAGTGTGTGTGTATACATACATACATACATACATATATGTATATATATATGCATATATGCAGGCTTCTCGGAAATTCGGGATTAATAAATGGTCTGCCTTCTACAGTTTTGTATATATATTATATATTTTCCTTTTGTAAGCGATAGAATCTTTTTATCTATCATTCCATTATGTACTCAAAAGCAATAAAAGATACCCGCACTGGAATTGTTCTGGTGGATACGAAATGAGACGGTATTCGCTTTGAGAATTTGTTATTGATTGAAATACTAAGAATCTCGAAAGTTACTCTTTATCTCTCACCTCATTCTCTCTCTCTCTTTCTCTCTCTCTCTCTCTCTCTCTCTCTCTC
>NW_026388554.1:0-226 GCF_001194135.2 Octopus bimaculoides | reverse complement strand
ATGAGAATGTTATGCTTGTGTAATGGTATGTCTGTCCGTACGTGTATGCGCTTCTGTAAATTAAGAATCTATATGCTTGTTTATGTGTACCAGTATATGCGTGTGGCTTATATTTCCACGTACTTAGTGTTAGTTATAGGCAGACGCACACATTTTTAATATCTGCACATGTGCACATGTGATCTATCTATCTATCTATCTATCTATCTATCTATCTATCTATCTA
>NW_026388553.1:0-533 GCF_001194135.2 Octopus bimaculoides | reverse complement strand
GCACTTCGAAAAAGGAAAGGTTACATGTGGAAAAACCCATAAAACCACGGAAGCCTGGTCAACGGAAACGGGTGGAGTCTCCTTATGGGCAGATTAATGATACATCTAGTGATGGTGTCACAATAAAATCACTGGTAATTGCGCAACCTGATAATCACTACCTCATATGAGTGACAATGAAAAAACAAAATATTGTGAATAACGGTGGGAATGAAACTGGAGCCAATGATGGTGACAGTGGTACGCTCAGAGATTATGGCCCGGCTCTAGCCTGTCGATATCCAGAAAGGGACCACCACACACGGCGTAGAGGGAGCAAACAAATTAATGCTGTGGTCATGGAGTGTTACTACCTGAGCAACCCGGTAGATGAAAATGGTGCTCAAATTAGGGGTTACCGACAACGTATGTATGATCATTGGAGAGAAAAGGGATTGTTTCAACTCACAGAACAGAGACTATGTGATCAAGCTAGAGCAATGAGAAAAATTGTTGGTTCACAGAAGTAGAGCTCGAAGCTATCAAAAGACGGG
>NW_026388552.1:0-462 GCF_001194135.2 Octopus bimaculoides | reverse complement strand
ATGAGGATAGCTGTGTGAAAGTGCCACACCTTAGCAGTTGAGGGAACCTGCGGAAGAAGTAGGCCCAGGATAACCTAGGATGAGGTGGTGAGGCACGACCTACGAACATTGGGCCTCATCGAGGCAATGACTTCTGACCGAGACCTTTGGAAATATGCTGTGCGTGAGAAGACCCGGCAAACCAAGTGAGACCTAAATCTATGGCCTCAGCCAGTCCACTTATGCGTACCTTCCTTCATTGGAGACCAAACTCCACTTGCGAAGACCTGTTGAGGCAAGTGAAATCAAAATCGAGTTAAATTGGACACTAAACTCCACTTGCGAAGACCTGTTGAGGCAAGTGAAATCGAAATCGAGTTAAATTGGACACTAAAGCCCACTTGCGAAGACCTGTTGAGACAAGTGAAATCGGAATCGAGTTAAATTCGACGACTGGCACCCATGCCAACGCCGTCTCCTTCA
>NW_026388551.1:0-206 GCF_001194135.2 Octopus bimaculoides | reverse complement strand
ATCATCATCATCATCATCATCATCATCATCATCATCATCATCAACAGGGTCATCAAGTTTGTCGATAATGATGATTAATCACGATCGTCATCATCATCGCACCCCGTTAGAATTTATACACACAACTACATATTATAATGACACAATTATACACACACGCGTCCACACACACACACACACACACACACACACACACACACACACAC
>NW_026388550.1:0-245 GCF_001194135.2 Octopus bimaculoides | reverse complement strand
ATATTTAGAAGCACGTGAATTTGCGAATGGATATGTGTGTATGTATGTGTATATATACATGTATATGTATACATATATATATATGGGTGTGTGTATCCATATATATGTACGAGTATATATTATGTGTGTTTACTTAGACATCCTTCCAATAGATTCTATATTTACAGAACAGTTAAAGAATCTGGTGTATTAAGATTACAGATGTGTGTGTGTGTGTATATACACACACACACACACACACACAC
>NW_026388549.1:0-349 GCF_001194135.2 Octopus bimaculoides | reverse complement strand
CTATATATATATATACATGTATGTATGTATATATACACATTTATACATATAATCATATATACATACTCAACAAATAACTTTATAACTTTTTATCCCTATAAAGTAAACAAAAGATATCGATGTACATATACCGAAACATGCGTGGACAATATATGCATTATACATACACTCAACGACACACCTGTATAATACTGTTTATATATTTATTATTATTGTTATTATTATATACCCAATATATGTATATAATAAATACGAAGCAAAGATTTTTTTTTATTCCGAACATCAAACGATATACTGGAACATTTGAAACTTGAATACAAACACAAACATACACGCAGCATATGTGTAT
>NW_026388548.1:0-510 GCF_001194135.2 Octopus bimaculoides | reverse complement strand
AATGCATGATTAATTCAAAACAATGTGAATAAATAAGAATTACATTTGAATGCAAAATGGGTCAAGTCACATGCAGCTGTGTTGAGTCATTATTAAATAATACATAAATATGAAGGTATTGTGGTATTGACCAGACTATAGGATGTTGTTATACATCGTTGGTCACAGTGCACTTTGCATTATTTTAGCTTTCGAATGATGCTACCCCGATGGCTAGGTGAGCAGGCCAAAATTCCCCCAGAGTGAAAGGCTTGTCTGTCAGAGGGTCACTGATTTTTGACAGCTGAATGAACTGGAGCAATATGAAATGAAGTGTCTTGCTCAAGAACACAATGTGCCATCTGGCCTGAGAACTGAAACTACAACCTCGTGATCATGAGTGTAACTCCCCTAACCACTAGACCATGTGCCTACACACATACATATATACACACACATATATAGACACCTATTTATATACATACATGTGTACATATACTTATATACACAAACATGTATATATATATACAT
>NW_026388547.1:0-244 GCF_001194135.2 Octopus bimaculoides | reverse complement strand
TCATCATCATCATCATCATTATTTTTGTTTCATTCTCATCTTTATTTTTACGTTTGCTTCCGTATTCTTATCATTACGATGGTGTTATTATTTTTGCAATTGTTTTCATTTTTATCATTCTTGTTGTAGTTATTGTTATCATCATTATCATCGTCATAATCATCCTCCACCTCCTCTTCATCATCATCATCATCATCAATATTATTATTATCATTATCATTATTATTATTATTATTATTATTAT
>NW_026388546.1:0-217 GCF_001194135.2 Octopus bimaculoides | reverse complement strand
AAAATGAGGAATGTCAGTTAATTCTGGTGAATTCTGAAGAAATATTCATGGATTACGGTTTTGGTATGATATACGCATTTCTAATCCATGGATAATCTGGCCTGACCAGTTTTATGTTTTTCTCGTTCTCTATTGTTGCTTGAAGGTTCAAGATATTTTGCATTTGTGTGAATGTATTTATGTATGTATGAGTGCATGCTTGTATGTATGTATGTAT
>NW_026388545.1:0-570 GCF_001194135.2 Octopus bimaculoides | reverse complement strand
ACAAGAATAAGAACAACAGCAAATTCAACAGCAATTTCAACAGCAATGGCAAAAAACAGCAATGATAATGTTAAAAGAATTATCATCATCATCACCAACAACAACAACATTTAAAACGACAATAGAAATAACAAAAAAAAAACACGAGCTGGAAAAAGTCATTTATGCGATTTCACACGACAATTATTAGACATTTCATAGATAAATGCGCATTAAAACACACACACACGTACGTACGCACACACGCACACAAACATGAGTAATGTGTGTAAGTGAACGTTTGTAGTCCTGCGCACACATACACAGAAACCGTATAGATAGAAAGGTAGAGAGAGACTGATAGACACATAATCGTCGTGGCACTCCGTCGGTTAAGACGACGAGGGTTCTAATTGATCCGATCAACGGAACAGCCTCCTCGTGAAATTAATGCGCAAGTAGCCGAGCACTCCACAGACACGTGTACCATTAACGTAGTTCTCGGGGAGAGTCAGCGTGACCCAGAGTGTGACAAGGCTGGCCTTTTGAAATACAGGTACAACAAAAACAGGAAGAAAGAGTGAGAGAAAG
>NW_026388544.1:0-222 GCF_001194135.2 Octopus bimaculoides | reverse complement strand
CTGAATCCCAAGCTGTTGCAGTAACTGGTCCTGAAGCACGATGACATTGCCGGGATCTTTTGTACTATGCAGTGTCGTCCCGTTCTGGCATTGGTGTAGCTTTCAATGCCAAAATTTGGCACAATTCCTTCCAGGATCTTCCAGATGTATATTATTGCATACTTCTCCCGCTTTCTCTCCAGGGAGTAGAATCTTAGCTGTTTCAGCCTTTCCCAGTAGCTG
>NW_026388543.1:0-320 GCF_001194135.2 Octopus bimaculoides | reverse complement strand
TCTAATTGTCACTGTGACATTACCATCATCGTTGTGTGATCATTATTAGCCATGTGACATCATCATCATTGTGATGTTCCAACCATCACCATGATGATACATTATCATTGTGACAGCATCATCATGTGATTATTGTCAGCAGTGTGACATCATCATCATCATCATCATCATTTTTGTGACATCATGTACATTATTGTGCATTCACATCATCGCTATGACATTATCATTATCATTGTGACATAAGTTTTTTCTCCTGCATTATTTCTTTACAAACGAAATCGTGATGGCACCTGTGCCCAGCGTCGCCTTCCTGGCACGTG
>NW_026388541.1:0-262 GCF_001194135.2 Octopus bimaculoides | reverse complement strand
TCTTTTTATTCTCCCTTCTCTCACCCTCTCTCTCTCTCTCTCTCTCTCTATTTCGCTTTCTATCTTTGTTGTCAACATATTCTCTTACTGCGTCTTTCTCTTCTACTTAGCAGCCATTATTACGTTGTCCAGATAACAATTTTCAACCGTCATCCAACACTTTGTTTCTATATTCCTCTCCTATGACCCTGATTGTTTCCAAATTTATCAGTCTTTCTTTTTTGTCTATCAATCGTCCTTCATATCTATCTATCTATCTATC
>NW_026388540.1:0-213 GCF_001194135.2 Octopus bimaculoides | reverse complement strand
GGGGTTCATAGGCCAAATTGGTTGAGAACTAGGCCAAATTGGTTGAGACAGACGGTTCTAGAGGCGAATTAATTGGTATCACGAGAAAAGTAGAGGTTGCTTAAAGTATATCCAGTGTCGGATTATTCTTTTCTACTCTAGGCCCGAAATTTTTGGGAGGGGGACAATCGATTAGATCGACCCCAGTACGCAACTGGTACTTAATTTATTGAC
>NW_026388539.1:0-366 GCF_001194135.2 Octopus bimaculoides | reverse complement strand
CTACATATTTCTATATCTATCAACTTTTTTTATTTAATTATATGCCACTACTTATCTATCAATATATTCGCCTGTTTCTCTATCTACATATCTACCTGCTTGCCTATCAATTTTCGTATCTGACTATCTGTCTACCGAACTATGTATCTTGGTCGCTAGCTATCTAACTTACGGCTTTTCTATCTCGATAACCTTTTATCTATTTATTTGCCTATCTATTTATCTTCGTATCTGCATATCTACATCTTTGTCTCTCTCTCTTCTCTCTCTCCCAATTTATGCAATTTCTTATCTACTATCTACATATTTATATAGCTATCAACCACTTTAATTATGGTACTACTTATCTATCTATCTATCTATATA
>NW_026388538.1:0-500 GCF_001194135.2 Octopus bimaculoides | reverse complement strand
AGGGTAGGTGTGAGAGGCTGTATCCAGATGGTTTGAACATAAAATATGTAGAATATTTTGGCTGGATAAGACCAGATTGATTGCCAATGGGTTAAAACAGAGCACGAAAACCTAACTGGCATCTGCTATTTGAAACAGAGATTGGAATGTTGTAACACACTCATAGCAAATGTTAAGCAGTTTTCAAACTGAATTAAAAATTAAACCCTAACAATTGTGTGAGAATTAATTAATTTTTGCTTTGCTTTCCCATCATTAATTTCTAATTTTAAATTATGTTCACAGGAAAAAAATTAAAAGTAGACTTAACATTAAAGCAAATATGAATTAACATATTGAAGGTGCAGGAGTGGCTGTGTGGTAAGAAACTTGTTTCACAACCGCATGGTTCTGGGTTCAGTCACACTGTGTGGCACCTTGGGCAAGTGCCTTCTACTATAACCTCAGACCAACCAAAGTCTTGTGAGCGGATTTGGTAGACAGAAATTGAAAGAAGCCCA
>NW_026388537.1:0-349 GCF_001194135.2 Octopus bimaculoides | reverse complement strand
ATGCGTCATACAATCTGCCTTTTACTCCGAGAGAGAGACCCTTTGTCGCCAGCAGCGTTAAGAGCTCTCTGAACTTTGCCCAGGCTATTCTAATTCTAGCAGCTACGCTTTCAGCGCACCCACCTCCACTGCTAATTTGGTCATATCTATCTATCTATCTATCTATCTATCTGTATAAAATATACAAGAATAAGGGCAGGGAATCGTCAATTAATAATAGAATTAATAATTAACAATTTTGCCAAGTAGTTTAGTATGAAAAAACCTTTATTGGTAAAACCATTTATCCCTTCCACACCGGACTTTTTTTCATACGGGACTATTTGTGACGCACATGGAATAGATCTCT
>NW_026388536.1:0-488 GCF_001194135.2 Octopus bimaculoides | reverse complement strand
GTGTGTGTGTGTGTGTGTGTGCGCGAGTGCGTGTGTGTGTGCGCGCGCGCTTATTTTTTTTATGTGTGCGACAAGAAAAAGTGTTGAGAAAGTGGTCAAGTGGTTAGAGGGATTGCACTCATAATCGCAAGAGCGTGCTTTCGATTCCCGAACCGGGCGTCGTGTTGTGTTGGTGAGCGACACACATCATTCCACGTGGCTCTTTTATTCCGTTATAAACTTGTAACCATTTAATGGACTGGAGTGTCGCTCGGAATCAAAATGTAATCTTGGTGTCTTATACGCCAGGGAAACCAAGTAGCTTGTCCTATGAGTCAGAATCGAAGAACTCAGCAGAAGTAATGTCCGAGAGATTGAGGTGAGAGAAAGGGTTCATGTCAATTGTAGTTAATAAATTCTAGAGTCAAGCTCTCTCTCTCCCTCTTTCTCTCTCTCCTTCTCTTTCTCTCTCACTCTCTACGTGCTTATATATATATATGTATATATAT
>NW_026388535.1:0-341 GCF_001194135.2 Octopus bimaculoides | reverse complement strand
AAGTACCAGTTGAGTACTGGGGTCGATGTAATCGACTTGCCCCTTCTCCCCAAATTTCAGGCCTTGTGCCTATAGTAGAAAGGATATTAAGAATGTAGGTAGAAACTATTATTTATTAACAATTTTCTATCATGCGGCTTTGAAATCTCGTGTTAAACCTTCCTAGTTACGGAGTTTATTTAGCGTTACTAATCTAGATTAGCAGTTTCCTATCATTCGCATTATGCATCATATTTAAGCCCTTTCAGAGTCAAACTATCAACAGTCTTAGATCTTTATTTACTCATCCTCTTTAAAAGCAATTTTTCTTTCATTTCTGTATCTACTACCTACTCTCATCT
>NW_026388534.1:0-203 GCF_001194135.2 Octopus bimaculoides | reverse complement strand
GTGACTCTAGCACATGTTAATAAACTTTCTTCACTGTTGCCTACATAGGAGTCTATATCAGCTAACTTCAGACAGTCTTCGACTAATATTAACCCCCTTCCGTCTTCCTTTCAAGGAAAGTATAATTTTGCTACTCCTGCCATTGTGTGGTATTCTTCATTCATATTGAATTCCTTCCTAGTTCTTCTGTCTAGCTTTGCTAA
>NW_026388533.1:0-210 GCF_001194135.2 Octopus bimaculoides | reverse complement strand
CCAAATCCACTCACAAGGCTTTGGTCGGCCCGAGGCTATAGTAGAAGATTATTATACCTATTATACCTGCGATTATTATACCTATTTCCATGTATGTAGGCTTTTGTTTTGCTCACTTTTTGTTTTTAATGTTTATATGTTCTCTATGTGTGTTTTCTGTACTCTGGTTATTATTATTTCTTGTCAACGTTTTGTTTGCAATGTCCTGTA
>NW_026388532.1:0-402 GCF_001194135.2 Octopus bimaculoides | reverse complement strand
ACCGCGAGTCCGCTGCCCTAACCACTGGGCCATTGCGCCTCCACTAATGTCCACACAGACAAAACGCTAAAAGGAAGGCTTGTATATTTACTTCTGAGACAGCAGTGTGTGTGTGTGCGTGCGTATATGTGCGTGTGAGTGTATGCATGTATATATGTATACGTGTGTGTATGCATGCATATGTGTATACCTAAGTGTATGCATGTGTGTATTTTTCTGTGTTTGTATACATACACACCATATCTACATTTATATGTATATGTACACATTCAAATATCCATCTGTCTATCTGTCTGTCTAGCAAAGATAATCTGGAACTCGACCGAGGATAGAAAACTCCGAATGACTCGTCCTTGTTTCCTTGTATCGTCTGTCTAGATGTTTTGTTGTCCCTTTTTTGTA
>NW_026388531.1:0-218 GCF_001194135.2 Octopus bimaculoides | reverse complement strand
CCTTATCCTTCAGTCGTAAGGGCTCAAGATAGTACTGACTTCAGTCAAGATGTATCCCTTAAGGGAATTCCCTTAAGTGTATTCCACTTATTCTATCCTTATCCGTTATGTATAATGGATATTGGATGTATGGATGAGGAGGAGAAAAAGAGGAAGAAGCAAAATGAGTTTATTAACGAAACTTTATTCAGATAAATGTTTTGCACCTTACTTTTACG
>NW_026388530.1:0-406 GCF_001194135.2 Octopus bimaculoides | reverse complement strand
TATATATATATATATATATATATATATATATATATATATTTATATAAAGTATCTGTATATGTAAACATATGCATATGAACAAAGAGACATGCATACATACATTTATGCATTTCAAAATGCAGAGCACAGGTTTTATTGTACAATGCCAAAACGATTGCAATACGAGATACAATCAGATATGTACACGCAGGTGTGGGAAATGATTTTTGTATATCTCCTTCGGGTCCCTACAAAATTCCTTTCCATTCCACATAAAGTGCATTTTTGATAATATTGCAGAAAT
Source organism: Octopus bimaculoides (assembly GCF_001194135.2). Taxonomy (NCBI): domain Eukaryota; kingdom Metazoa; phylum Mollusca; class Cephalopoda; order Octopoda; family Octopodidae; genus Octopus; species Octopus bimaculoides. The sequence goes on along the minus strand of NW_026388530.1, from coordinate 123 downwards.
GTTCACAGCACTGATGCATGAACACACAAAAACACGGAGAAAACGAATACATACTTACATACGTACAGATATAATATATAAACATATATATATATATACATATAAACATATATATATATATAT
>NW_026388529.1:0-273 GCF_001194135.2 Octopus bimaculoides | reverse complement strand
TAACCCGGGCAAAGCCGGGTATTTCTGCTAGTATATATATATATATAAGCTTTTTTTCTTTTCTTCACAGTTCCTTTCTGTCTCCACCAAGGACAAATGTATAACGTAGGACCAATGCGTGGCACAAACTGTACCTGCACAGAGAACTTCGAAGTTGACTGTAAGGATGGTATACAAGGTGATCCTACAGGCATTTTGGTTTTCATAATTTTACATTTTGACACATCATCATCATCGTCACCATCATCATCATCATTATCATCATTTTGTTAC
>NW_026388528.1:0-403 GCF_001194135.2 Octopus bimaculoides | reverse complement strand
GTATGTATACATGTATGTATAACTAACTATATACTGATATCTATCTATCTATCTATCCATATATTTTGTCTTTCGTTTGTTTCACTCTGCAGACTGTGGTCATGCTGGGGCATACCTATATAATTTAACTTTTATATATCTCTCTATCCATTTATTAGTATACATCTATCTATCTATCTATCTATATATATATATATATATCTGTCTGTCTATCTATCTAACCATCTATCTATATATGTGTGTCATTCTACTTCTGTATTCATCTATACTGAGTGTGTGTATGTATATATATATGTATATATACCTAATTGTTGTATGTACCTCTTTATATATCTTTCTATTCATGTGTTAGTATACATTTATCTTTATTTCCCTTTACTATCTATCTATCTATCTATCTATC
>NW_026388527.1:0-316 GCF_001194135.2 Octopus bimaculoides | reverse complement strand
TGTGTATACATATATATATATATGCATATATACATGTGTATGTATCTATATGCATATATATGTGAATGTATATGTGTATATATGTATATACGTGTGTGTATATATATATATATATACATGTTTATGCATATATATACATGTATATATATATATGTGTGTATATATATATATATATATATATATATATATATATTTATGTATTTATATGTATATATAAACAATAATAAATCTCTGAGCGAGGTATATATATATGTATGGCTCTTGTATGGGTGGCACATAAGATGCACCATTTTGAGCGTGGCCGTTGCCAGTACCG
>NW_026388526.1:0-355 GCF_001194135.2 Octopus bimaculoides | reverse complement strand
GTACTTATTGTACCTCTAATTTGTTACCGCTACACCTGTTATGTGTCCAATGCTTAGACTATGTACAACGTATGGAGTTTCTACCAACACACTTCTTATACATCAAGCAGGGCTATCTCCCAGAAGGGATTATGCTTTGTCTGTTTTCCTACTTATTAGGACTTTGGTCTTAACTAAATTAACTCTAAAACCCTTAGATTACAGGCTTTCTTTCCACACCTGAATTCCTTCTCTAGGTCAGGTAGTGATTCAGCTATAAGAACAATGTCATCCCTAGCTTCTGCATTGACCACTAGAAGGGAGCGGGTGACCCTGTCAACGGCTTTCTGGATGTCAACAAAAAACCAAGTATTGA
>NW_026388525.1:0-211 GCF_001194135.2 Octopus bimaculoides | reverse complement strand
ACACACACACACACACACAATTTGACTGTATACATGAATATACTTTTGTAGCTTCTCTTAACCTTTAGCATTCAAATTACTCTGTCAAATGTAATGCTTATTCATTCATCGTTTTGAATTGATCATATACTGTCTTGTAACTCTAAGATTCCAACGATGTGATTGGTTAGTCTTAAAATGACATTGTAGGGTAGGTGTGAGAAGCTCAACC
>NW_026388524.1:0-247 GCF_001194135.2 Octopus bimaculoides | reverse complement strand
ATGTCTGTGTGTGTTTTTGCGATGGTTTCTTTTGTGTGTATGTGTGTGTGTGCAAACGTGCGTGTGTACGTATGTTTTTCGTGATGTTTTCTTTTGTGTGTGTGCTTGTGTGTGAGTGCAGAGTTGTGTGTGTGCGCAAAGTTGTGTGTGTGTGTGTGTGTTTTCTTGTGATGCAATGTTTTCTTTTGTCTGTATGTGTGTTTGTGTATGTGTACAGAGTGGTGCGTCTTTTTGCGATGTCCTTTTA
>NW_026388523.1:0-242 GCF_001194135.2 Octopus bimaculoides | reverse complement strand
TTTTAATTCTACAAATTAATTACGAAAGCCGATAAGAAGTATTATTGCGTTGATTTAACTCTTTTTAAATCAAGACAAGTTAGAGAAAAGAAATTAGCGACACAATCTGATATTACTTGCTACGGCAGCCAAAATCTTGAACGAATTAACCAAACAAACCAAAGTAGTCATCTTTCTTTCACTTTTTTCCCTTATGCGTATCATCCATTCATTCATACATATACAACCATACGTACATACAT
>NW_026388522.1:0-342 GCF_001194135.2 Octopus bimaculoides | reverse complement strand
GTCCCCGAAAGGATGAAAGGCAAAGTCGACCTCGATGGAATTTGAGCTCAGAGCGTAGCGACCGTTAAGCATCTTGTCTGGCGAGCTAACGATTTTGCCATCTCGCCGCCATGATCACGCTCAGAAACAATACAGAACGCCAACCGTAGGTAAACAAGCAAATACAAATAAGTACATGTAAATTATGTAATACTAATATACACTCATATATAAATTATATATGCTTTATCTGATGTCTTACAGGGCGCACTTTTTCCTTCATAATACGGAATCTTTGACAACCACCACCCAGGTCCTATATGCAAATTTAGGATTTTATTTTATGCTTCAATGTACTAGAAT
>NW_026388521.1:518-848 GCF_001194135.2 Octopus bimaculoides | reverse complement strand
TATCTTGTGAAACAGTGAGATGTCCATCAGACTTCCTTAACATGAATGACAAGGGGTTAACAGAAACTGTAAACAACATAACAAAGAGGCCGTCTCCTTGGAATATGCCTATGCAATACTGTATTCTATCAGTGATAATACAGTCACTCCTTGTGTTTAATATGAAGATGGTGGCCCACGATGAAGTCCGATTAGCTTGACTATGCTCACTGGAACTTCAGCAAGTTGAAGGGCTTTTAGCATCCATGAGTGGAGATGTATGCATATATGCATGTATGTGTATGTAAGTGTATGTATGTGTGTATGTATGTTATGCAAGCATGTATGTAC
>NW_026388521.1:0-457 GCF_001194135.2 Octopus bimaculoides | reverse complement strand
ATGCATGTGCGTGAATGTATATATGTATGGATGGATGCGTGTGTATGTATACATGTCTGTGTGTATGTATGTATATATGTGCGTATGTTATGTACGTATGTATGTATAAATGTGTGTGCGTGTGTGTAAATATCTATACGTCTATGTATAAGTTTATATGTAGAAGCTTATATGTATTATGTATGTATGTATATTTATATATATGCATACATATAAACTTGCATGTACATATTTTTATGCATATAAGAATATGCATGCATATGACCTTTTTACGCATGCTAAGCGACTGATATTAATATAAACAGTAATATCCTTTTCTACTCGAGGGACAAGGCTCGAAATTTTTAGGGAGGAGCCTGTCGATTAGATCAGCCCGTGTACGCAACAGGTACTTAATTTATCGACTGCGAAAGGATGAGAGGCAAAGTCGACCTCGGTGGAATTTGAACTCAGAACG
>NW_026388520.1:0-469 GCF_001194135.2 Octopus bimaculoides | reverse complement strand
ATAGATAGATAGATAGATAGATAGATAGATAGATAGATAGATAGAGAATTCCTTGTGTACATATAGCACACTAACTCATAATTTTCGTTTTCCTTTTCCAGCATACATCGCACCACTCTCTCTTTCACCCCTCTCTCTCTCTCTTTCTCTACATAAGTGTTTATGAATGTGTACGTGTGCACGAACAAGACTGTATGTGATAGTTTGTGTGTCATAGAACAGATATGAATACTAAAGTATACCAACACACAATAGTATTGAACAGTGAATCAGTCTGTAACTTGTTATTTTTACAGCTTTTAATTTCACTGACGACATTCTCGTGGCGTCTTTTATTTTACCATTTCTCCGTCTTTATTCATTATCGTAATCCATAACTTACTTCCACCACAACACATCTTATAACCAACATTTTATACCCTGCTGTCCTTCCGTATTTTTATAGCATTACTATTTTATATATATATAT
>NW_026388518.1:0-275 GCF_001194135.2 Octopus bimaculoides | reverse complement strand
TGTGCGCAACGCTTTCAAGTGCCTGTATATATGTCTCGTCTCTAACTATAGGTGCTTTTGCTTCTAAAATATCATGTGTGTATATTTCTGTGTATGCACACATGTCTGTATTTGTGTGAGTGTGTCTGTGTTCGTGCGTGCGAATATTTCTATGTGCAAAAATTAATATATGAAACCAATACGTGCGCATTCAGAGCAAGGGCGTATAGGTATGTGTCTTGTGCGTACTATTGTGTAGGCATCGTTGTTTTTGACTAATGTGTACGACTCTATGT
>NW_026388517.1:0-556 GCF_001194135.2 Octopus bimaculoides | reverse complement strand
CCAGCATGGCCGCAGTCAAATGACCGAAACAAGTAAAAGAGTAAAAGAGTTAAAAGGAATAAGACAGGCCACATTCAATATAAGATAAATCTCTAAATCTTTAAACACTACAGAATAAAATCCAGTTATAACTAAATTTCAGAGTATCTAGTTATTATCTCCCCTTGAATTCAACCTCTCTAATATTATTAGTCTTAGAGAATTTTTCAGAGAATTTTATTTTGTTTATGTTATTCCTGTAATACTTAGCGAATTACAAAGGGAACAACCATTTGTACAGAAGCTAGAAGAAAGCATGCTGATAAGTATTCTTCCTTTGTTAATTTTATTTACTAGATTCATTTACTAGTTTTAGTTTTTCTTCTGATATCATCTTCTTTTTGTATATTTATTTCCCCGAGTTTGTGTTTGTCACGTTGGTATTGTCTCTATGTGTTGCAATGTTTGATGGGAGATTCTTTGTTTTACCTTTTATAGGCAATAAAAAAAAAATCGGTCAAACTAAAGGGTTTGACCCGGTGGGAAATAAAAAAAATTAAAATATTCTAATAGGTGT
>NW_026388515.1:257-522 GCF_001194135.2 Octopus bimaculoides | reverse complement strand
TGCTGGAGCACCGCCTTTTTTTTTAGTCGAGCTAATCGACCCCAGGACTTTTCTTTGGAAGCCTAGTACTTATTCTATCGGTCTCTTTATCCGAACCCCTAAGTTACGGGGACGTAAACACACCAGCATCGGTCGTCAAGCGATGTTGGGGGGACAAACAGAGACACACAAACATATACACACACACATATATACATACATATATACGACAGGTTTCTTTCAGTTTCCGTCTACCAAATCCACTCACAAGGCTTTGGTCGGCCCG
>NW_026388515.1:0-247 GCF_001194135.2 Octopus bimaculoides | reverse complement strand
CAGGTTTCTTTCAGTTTCCGTCTACCAAATCCACTCACAAGGCTTTGGTCGGCCCGAGGCTATAGTAGAAGACACTTGCCCAAGGTGCCACGCAGTGGGACTGAACCCGGAACCATGTGGTTGGTAAGCAAGCTACTTACCACACAGCCACTCCTAATATATATATCTACATATATATATTATTTATATTTTATATATGTGTGTGTGTGTATATATATGTATGCATGTATGTATATATATATATATA
>NW_026388514.1:0-369 GCF_001194135.2 Octopus bimaculoides | reverse complement strand
TATTTATGTGTTTCAGCCAAGTGGCTGCGGTCATGCTGGTGCACCACCAAGAAAGAGATCTGACGCCCATGTCCATATCAATGTTTTTAATCCGATGTTAACATTTCTGTATACAGCTATATTTGACCACTAAGTATAAGTCAAGTATAACAGTTGCCATACACTTCATCAGGCATAACTTTCTTTAGAAACCAAAAAAAGAAACACAATGAATTAATCGAACAAGATCAAAAATACAAAATTTAAAATCCATACCGCATTTTTTGAGGTGAAATGTCATGATATATTGGTAACGATTTTACTTTACAGAGTTTACTTCCCTATTTTCTTCCTAGTCCTTTCTATGGTGTTCCATGATTTGCTCCTATA
>NW_026388513.1:0-866 GCF_001194135.2 Octopus bimaculoides | reverse complement strand
TTTTAACGGTTTTGTAACTCACAAAATTCAAACACTCGCGTTACCTTTCTCCCATTAACCAGTGTTATTTCCGTCCTTATCAACTGCAAATAAACAGTTCTAGGGGGTGGTGTCTCCACCAACCATACCCGTTTCGTTATTATATTTTCACCAAGTTCTTCTATGCGCGTCCAGCAGCTTTCCTCGCGTATCAAAATGCATTTCTCAGCACATCTTCACTCTTATTATCTCCTCCAGCCTCTCGACTTTTCTCTCCATCTGCTCGCAATTCTCGTACTTTATCAAAACCCCCTTGTATTTGACATCTTTATCCGTTCTCTCCTCCTCTTCTTGTACATCATTAGTTTCTGGCTTTTCTATCTCTTTTTTGTTTTCTGTTGACCGTTCCTTTGACTTATTTTTCTTTCGCTTTTTAGGGTTAGTAGCTCCATTTTTGTTCTCCTTAGTTTTCTCTGTTTCACACTTCTCTCTCTCTTTCATTTCCTCAGTGTGGTCTACAATGTTTTCCTCCTCTGCTTGTGTTTTCTCTTGCTGTGGCTGTGTGAACTCATATAGGGGGCATTTGGTCTTCATATGACCTCTTTCCCCGCATATGTAGCAATTTGGTTTCCTTCCCTCGACTACAACATTTAACGTTCTCTCATTCTCCACTTCTATCTGGTAGGCAATTCTTTCTATGTGCTCGAACGTGTCAAAGAGCCACATTTCGAGTCGAAATCCCCACCATTTATGCACTTTTGATTTCGCCACTGGTCCCAATTCCGGCTCCTCCTTGGTAGCAGCCAACACTGTTGCAACCAACCACTCTGGCTTAATTTCTCACACTTCTTCTTCCTCTATAACTTGGTAGTAATGCTATTTTTGTA
>NW_026388512.1:0-456 GCF_001194135.2 Octopus bimaculoides | reverse complement strand
ATATATATATATATATATATATATATATACATACATGCACGCACACACATGCATAATTCGGAAATCATATATTTGTTTAAATATCCTTGCAGATACGAAGTGTTAGAGATGCTCACACAGAAACTCACACATAAACAAAAATTCATACAAACATATATACAAATACGTGCGTGGGCTTGCTATTTATGTGCGTGTGAAATATATATATATATATATATATATATATATATACATGTGTGTAAATACATATCCATACGTACAGACACACACACATATATATATATGTATTTATATGTGCATATATATACATTTATATACATATATATACATATATATTATATGCATATATATGAGATTGTGTGTAGGTGCGCGTGTATATGTTTGTAAACTTGTGTACGTGCCTATATAAACACATGTCTTCTATGTAAAAACTAAGCCGGAAGCAATTTGTAGATT
>NW_026388511.1:0-246 GCF_001194135.2 Octopus bimaculoides | reverse complement strand
GAAACTAACGGAAAATAACGGAAAGGAAAACGATACTGGAATGTTTGATATTCTCCACCCGCTGCGAACTCCTTGCTCTCCACTCGCTGCTAACACCTTGCTCTCCACCTGCTACCGCTTTGCTCTCCACCCGCTGCTATCTCCGTGCTCCCCATCCGCTGCTAACTCCTTGCTCTCCACCTGCTACCGACTTGCACTCCACCCGCTGCTATCTCCTTGCTCTTCATCCGCTGCTAACTCCTTGCT
>NW_026388510.1:0-215 GCF_001194135.2 Octopus bimaculoides | reverse complement strand
CGTTTGCTGAATTATCTTGAGAACAATCTTTTCTTAGTGGTCAGACCATAGGTGATCTTCTATCACAATGGCTGTCCACTTAGTGGTCATCCCTCTTATATGTATGAAGTATAAATTTTTTGAATCTTCAGATTTTTCAACATGCTAGGCCACTGGTTTAAATTGATATTAATCAAATTAATAATCAATTTTCACCCTTATTATTTAAATATATA
>NW_026388509.1:0-602 GCF_001194135.2 Octopus bimaculoides | reverse complement strand
TAAGGTTTGGGTGAATTGCATTTAGCGTTATCCTCCTGATTCTTATAAACACCAACTGGCTATTTAACCCGTTATGTGAGCCAAACTACACCCGTACGTATCCTTACATCTTCGTGGATGTTTGTATGAGCGAGAGTACATGTGTCATACAAGATACGCGAGGGCGTTTACACGTCCATGTCTGTCAACTGCTACATTTATTTTTTCCGCTGTATTGCATGTTGGTTTCTCTTTTGCATCTCTTATTTTATTATTGATCTGCTATATAAATGAAGCTATATCCTTTAAGTAGCTGCCGTTCTTCACAAGAACTCAGAAGATATTTTGCGAAACGGTCATTTCAACGAGTTGTATCTATTTATCACCCGAAGCGATGCATCCTCACTTTCGAATGCTCCTGAATCAGTAGTTAAGTATTGCAGCCGCGAGAGATCGATGCTAGATGTGTCGAAATAATTCTAATCATTAATAAAAACTCTGGTATCTTCCCTCTTCCGTTTCGCATCAACCAGATACATAACGAGCACTATGAAAGGGACCCGTGCTTTACCAGTCTGCTACCTGATATAAACCATTCGTTTTATTGTCTAATATGTAATATA
>NW_026388508.1:0-259 GCF_001194135.2 Octopus bimaculoides | reverse complement strand
ATGGTTCCGGGTTTAGTTCCACTGCGTGGCACCTTGGGCAAGTGTCTTCTGCGATAGCCTCAGGCCGACCGATGCCATGTGAGTGGATTTGGAAGACGGAAACTGAAGAAGCCCATATCGCTATGATTGACCGCTGCCCACTAAAGCTGTTCTTACTCTCTCTCTGTGTTTATTTTCTCGTGATCCTTTCTGTAGAAGAGCGTTGGCTCGAAACGTAAAAGACTTTTTCACCTTCCCGAGCGTTAAACTAATACACTTA
>NW_026388507.1:0-256 GCF_001194135.2 Octopus bimaculoides | reverse complement strand
TGCTAGAAGGAGCAGTCAAACTCCAAACCACAATTAGGGATAATTTCGAATTAGGGATAACTCCAGAAAGTAAAGAAACAATAAAGAGTGCGACTGTTATACATACAAGCAAAATAAGATCAACTTGTCAATCTGCTTCATTTTGGTAATATTTATAGGATTAATGTCAAAATATTGTTCATTTGATAACTGTCGCACTCTTTTTGATTGTTTATCATCATCATCATCATCATCATCATCATCATCATCATCATCA
>NW_026388506.1:0-554 GCF_001194135.2 Octopus bimaculoides | reverse complement strand
TATATATGTCTGTGTAGATATATATATATATATATGCGTGCGTGTATGGTTGTGTGCGTGCGTATGTTTGTGTGGGCGTGTCTGTGTGTGTGGGTGTTTGAATGTAAATATATATGTGTGTACACAATCGACCACATCTGGCCTAACTAACTCAGGTATATTAATATAGATGTAAGCAGTACTGTTGCGGCCCACTAGTTCAATAAAGAATTTTATAATGCGCAATAACTCACATCTCAAAAACATGTTTTGTTTGCTTGTTATTTTTTTTTTGCTTTTTTGTTGGGTTTTTTTTTTCGTTTTTAAGCTACTATGCAAAATTGCACCATCACACCACAAAATGAATAGCTTTCCTAATCAATAAATTTTGCCTGCAGGTGTACAATATTGTATCCTTTTCTGCTTGGAGTTACACCGGAAAAATCTTAAGAAAACGTACGCAGTGAATTAGATATGATTCGACGTAAAATTGCAGTTGCATAAGCGCGTAACTGTTGCCTATACCATACAACATACATATATACATAGCATGTATATATATATATATATATATA
>NW_026388505.1:0-365 GCF_001194135.2 Octopus bimaculoides | reverse complement strand
ATATATAATTGTGTATATGTCCTTATATGTGTGTGTATGTATGTATGTATGTGTATGTGTGCATGTATATGTGTATGTTTGCGAGTATGTATGCATATGTATGTGTATGTATATATGCACTTGTGTAAATGTGCTTATGCATGTATGTATATATATGCATGTATGCTTGCATGTATGTGTATATACGTCCTTGTGTATATGTGCTTATGTGTATATATATATATATGTATGCATGTTTGCGTTTTTCTATGTGTGTGTATGTGTGTGTGTGCATATATGTACTTGTGTGTGTCCCTATGTGTGTGTATGTATGCATATGTGTGTGTGTGTATGTATGCATATGTGTGTATGTATGTGTGTATGTA
>NW_026388504.1:0-410 GCF_001194135.2 Octopus bimaculoides | reverse complement strand
ATATATATATGTATATATAATATATATGCATATATACATACGTATACGTAGATACTTACATGTATACGTATATACATATGCATATCTGGGCACAGGACGTCGCAAAACATAAATAACAAAAAATACGAAGTACGAGGACATGGAATAAGGACTTTTTTGGCAAGTAACAAAAGAAACAAATGGAGAACAAGGCAAGCAACACAAAGAACGACCCTTCATCAGTTGTCGGCTGTTTTTTTCTAATCCGTATTTCGAGCAATCCACGACCAGATACGCCTTCGATAAAACAGTTGCTATCGCAAAGCAAATTAAATAAAATTTAGAATTTTGTGGAGGGTCAAAATTGGTGACAAAAACAGGACAGTGAAAACGAACAGGAAGGGCTGCTAAGCCTAAACGAGGTTGTGGTG
>NW_026388503.1:0-209 GCF_001194135.2 Octopus bimaculoides | reverse complement strand
TATCCACGAACGCATTGCTTAAATACCTATTAAGTTTAGCGGTGTAATACTACTGAATTGATCAATTTACATATTACACACATTCCTAGCAGCTGGAACGTAAGTATTGTTTAAATCGCATTGTTTACATAAATGTATTCGCGTATATTTTACATCTGTTGCATATCGATATATATTTTATATAGATGTTCAACACACACACACACACA
>NW_026388502.1:0-326 GCF_001194135.2 Octopus bimaculoides | reverse complement strand
TCGGGTGAATCTGTATATATTTTATCTACCTATTTATCTACGTATTTTCCCTGAATTTTTAAATTTGATCTGACATTCAACATTTCGAATAAATCGATTCTAACAGTTCCTTGTGGAATCCTTTACCTCCAATTCTTTTGCCTATTTATTTTTTGTCACTCGTCCATTCGGTACCTGAACACAAGGGACATGATGCATAGCTTTTACTTTTGAATGTAATTTTGTTCACTGATTTATAAATTAATATATTTATTTCGTTGTATGTTTTAATTTATGCTTTGGAATACGTATCGATTGCTTAGATGTGTTCCTTTTATGATTTCCCA
>NW_026388501.1:0-286 GCF_001194135.2 Octopus bimaculoides | reverse complement strand
CTTTGTACCAAACTTTGGCATTACATTTACACGATCAGCAGAACGCGGCACCACTCTGTAGTCCAAAAGATCTAAGTGTCACCATCAAAATGCAGGACTAGATATTGCAACAGCATCGGTTTCAAGAGCTTATATTTCTTCAATATCCTTGCAACATGTCTGAGAGAACTTCATGCTGTGGATGTAGGTGTCTTCAAAGCAAACTGCATCTCAAGATTTTCAAACAAACTGGATGTCAAGGGTTCGAGACGAGCCTACCACACAACAGGAAACATACATGGCGGCA
>NW_026388500.1:175-376 GCF_001194135.2 Octopus bimaculoides | reverse complement strand
AAAGTTATATAGGAATGTCTGCAAAAACTACTGTATATGCTATTAAATTTTGACATTTTCAAAGCTTTGGAGTTTTAGATGTGTGGTAAGAAGTTTACTTCCCAAATACATGGTTCTGAGTTCACTCCCACTATGAGGCATCCTGGCCAAGTGTATTCTAGTATATCCCTGTGCCAACGAATATAATGTGATTGGATTTGG
>NW_026388500.1:0-149 GCF_001194135.2 Octopus bimaculoides | reverse complement strand
ATATATATATATATATACATATCAATGTGTGTGTCTTTGTGTTCATCCACCACCACATGACAGTCAATGTTGGTTTGTTTACATCTACAGAACTTAATGGTTTGACAAAACACAACAGCAAAATGAGTACAAAGCTTAAAAATGATAAG
>NW_026388499.1:0-289 GCF_001194135.2 Octopus bimaculoides | reverse complement strand
TAGAGATAACTCACAGTAAATCATTGATAAGGTGAAGAGAGTTAAGAAAATGACGGAAATTGAATTTAAACATACACTAAAGACAAGGAAATGTTTTCTGGTCTTATGAATTATCCAGATATTCTTATATGTGATGCTGCTTCTGAATTATATATGGAAACAGGGAATAAGGAAGAACATGATATGCAATATTTAAAAGTATAGGTAATGTTTAGAAGTATATGTAATTTTTAAAATTATATATTTGCTGTTGTTTACTGATAACATTATAGCTGATGCAGAATTACCT
>NW_026388498.1:2530-4808 GCF_001194135.2 Octopus bimaculoides | reverse complement strand
GTTGTTGATGAAGCTATTCTTCTTCTTCTTCTTCTTCTTCTTCTTCTTCTTCTTCTTCTTCTTCTTCCAGTTTTTTTGTCTTCATATCCTTCTACATCTTCTGATTCTTTTCCTTCTGTACTTTTCCTTCTTCCTCTTCACCTGCTATTTGTTCTCTAACTTGTTCTTCTACTTCCCTCATCCTCTTCTCCTCCTACTTTTCCTACCCCTCCACCTCCTCCTATTCATCTTCTAATTCTTATTCTCCTACTACTAACCCTAACCCTAACCATCAACCTCTTCTACATATTTTTCAACATCTTTTTCCTTGCTTGTAGTTCTATCTCATTTTTTCTCTTTAGGCATTTTTCTCCTTAGGCATTATAATTTATATTTCATTACGAACCTCTGTACAGCTATTCACGGTTCACATTTTTTTTTGTTTCAGAGAGTTGTATAAAAATAATATCAATGAATTAGAAGTTGGATGTTTTCAAAATCTTCCCAGTTTAACGATTCTGTAAGTAGGATTATTTTTTTGATTCTCTTTAATTGGCAATATAATTCTAGTCATTTAATGTCTTTCTATGCTCTCTTTGTTCTCTCACTCTCCATGACGCACTATATACACTCAGCAAATAAAATAAGAGAATTAGACCAAAACCAGACACACAAATACTTAGGAATCAATGAACTAGATACGATACAACACACACAAATGAAAGAGAAAATAACAAATGAAAAGTATAGAAGAGTTGGATTAATACTGAACACCGAGCTCAATGCGGTAATAGGTATCATCACTTTAGCCGTTACAGTTACAATATCCTTCACTGGACTCTAAATGAACTAATAAAAATAGACAGGAAAACAAGAAAAATAATGACAGGGTTTAGGATGCATCACTCAAACTTTGTCATAGGAAGGTTATATACATAACGTATCGAAGGTGGTAGATGCCTTATACAGCTACAAATCTATTGCAAAATAACCACCATAGGACTCAAAGATATCTACTTCAGAAAAAAGGGAAACTAATACAAATAACTACAAAACACGAACAAAGCCCAAAACTATTTTTAGTCTTTAAGGAATCTGACAAATATAAAAAAGATGTCATAGTACCTAACAACTATGAAGAAAAAAAGAAAAAAAACAAAAGCTGTAAAACAACTGAAATCCAAACTAAAACTGGAGCAGGAACGGCCATGGTAATACGATGGCAAGAAAGCCCTCTCATGGCAAATACTAGATTAAATTAAACGCAAAAGAAATAGACATAGCAAAATCCCAACAATGGCTGAGAAGCTCAGGAGTCAAATCAGAGGCTCAAGGATTTTCAAATTACAGCACAAGACCAAAGCTTCTCCACCAGAAAATACCAAAAGCATATAAGGAAAATAATCACAAGTAACTTTTGGAGATGCAAATGTATCAATAAAATATATTATCTCTGACTGTAACTCCTGGCTAAGAAGGAATATATTCAGAGACACGACAAATTTGGGCATCTATACACACTGGAAACTATGCCAACACTATGGAATAAGAACAGGAAAAAGATGATATATGCACACGCCAGAAAGGGACACAGAAAATGAGAATGCAGCCATACTATGGGATATGCCAATGCACACAGATAGAGAAATTAACGCCAATAGATCGGTTATAGTTGTCAGAGATCGAGGAAAAATGCTTTCAAATCGATATATCAATACCAGCAGATGAGAAAGTTTCTCTAAAAGAAATCGAGAATTTCTCAAAATACGAAGACAAGGAAATAGAGGTAACCCGAAGGTAGTGTCTAAAAACAGAAAAAAATTCCTATAATAGTAGGCGCATAATGGAAAATACATGACAATAACACCAAGACTTACAAATATGTATAACATACAGAAAATGGCACTACTAGACATCGCAAACATCCTATGTAAAACACTTTCATTAAAGTAAAAATATTAGCTCATACCCAAAGCACATAGAGCTGCGCTCGAGAGTGCAGTGAAAGTACGTGTTGAAAATACGACTATTGAATAATAATAATAATAATAATAATAATAATAATAATAATAATAATAATAATAATAATAATGATGATGATGATGATAACGCTTTTGGTGGATGGATGGGGCAAGAGGGAACATGACAACCATCATCAACACCAAAAACATCATCGCCAACAGAAAACATCACCATCAACATCATCACCAATACCATATTCATCATCATATTCATCACTGCCCTCATTCCACCCAACATTATTTACAACATCATCATGAAGTTCATGATGTTAATCTAC
>NW_026388498.1:0-624 GCF_001194135.2 Octopus bimaculoides | reverse complement strand
CATGAATCTTCTAATTCTATTTTTAAAGCAAATTTACTCATATGTAAATATCTCTCACCTTTAAACTCTTAATCATTTACTTTGTTTATTTCAAAGAAAATATTTCCAGCTACATAACTTCTTTACCATTACTATCATCAAAATCATCATTGCCATAGCTTTCTTCATCAGCGTAATTTATATAAACACCACCACTACTATCATCATCATCAATATCATCATGATCCTCATCATCATCACATTCATCATCATCATCATCATCATTGTGATCTACCCCGTCATCATCAGCGTCGCTTTCCTAAATTTGTTGGCATATTTTAGGCATTATATTTTTTGGTTACAGAACTTTGAATAAAAATGCTATCAATGAATTAGAAGTTGGATCTTTTCAAAATCTTCCCAGGTTAATGATTCTGTAAGTTACATTAATTGTTTGATTCTCTTTTATTGATAATATAATTCTAAACATTTAATGTCTTTCTATGCTTTCTTTTTAACTCAATCTCCTTGACGCACTATATACACTCAGTCGCTTTCCACAGGAATATACAATTTTTTGGGAATGTCTGAGAAGGTGTGAGCGTGTGTGGGTGCGTGTGTACGTGTGTGTGAGTGTGTGTAAAT
>NW_026388497.1:0-603 GCF_001194135.2 Octopus bimaculoides | reverse complement strand
ATACATACATACATACATACATACATGCATACATACTTACATACACACATACATATATATGTAATATATATATGTTTATATATACGTGTGCATACGTATGTGTGCATACATACACACACACACACACACATATATATATATAATGATTGATTGATAGATAGAAACAGCATGAGGGGGAAAGTGATGAGTGTAATTATATGCAATTATATATGTGTGAATAGTATTGGTCAATATATGCAAACGTACTCATATGCAATACGTACATATATAAGTTTAGGTGTATGAATGTGTAAAGCTTACATATACATTCAGATAAATATGTCTATCTCTGTATGCAGCTCTATCTCTCTCTCTCTCTCTCTCTCTCTCTCTCTGTCTCTCTCTCTCTCTCTCTCGCTCTCTTTACACACACAAAGACACACACACACACATATATGCACATGTACACACATTCATATATATATATATACACACACTTATGAGTGTGTATAGGTATGGTCACGGAAACATACATTCATGCACACATATATATATGTGTACATATTCAAATATGCATGCACTTACATGTATATATATATATATATATATATATATATATATATA
>NW_026388496.1:0-435 GCF_001194135.2 Octopus bimaculoides | reverse complement strand
TATATATATATTTGCGTTTTTATTTGATATTTTCGAAAGAATTTTAAAATTTGGTTGAATTCGGAGTTTATGATCTGCTACTGAATTAGTCTGCAGGGCACTTTTCAGAAAACATAACAGAAAGTACATGGGAATGCGAGGTGCTAGACTTAAAAGAAACAACAATGTATATATTCTTTTACTTTCACTGCGACCCTACTGGAGCAGAGCCTTTAGTCGAGTGAATCGACCTCAGGATTAATTCTTTGTAAGACTAGTGTCTATACTATCAGTCTGTTTTGCCGAACTGCTAAGTTACGGGGACATAAACACACCAGCATCATTTGTGAAGCGATGTTGGGGGCGGGGCAAACACACACACAAACATATATACACAGGCATTCAATTATATATATATATATATATACACACACACACACATATATATACATATAT
>NW_026388495.1:0-278 GCF_001194135.2 Octopus bimaculoides | reverse complement strand
TATTATTATTATTATTTGATTCTTTCACATCCCATTTCTTTCTTCTTCCATTTTTTCCTCCATTTTCTTTTTGCTTTTTTTTTTCGTCTTCCTCTCTTCGTTTATTTATCATTTTCTTCACACACCCCTCCCCCTTAATACTCCGCTATTCCGCCTCCTGCACTATCCTCCAGTCATTACATCAATATCATAACGATGAAATAGGCTTAGAAAATCCGTTAGCTTCTCCACGACTCACACATACACGTGATACACACACACACACACACACACACACA
>NW_026388494.1:0-200 GCF_001194135.2 Octopus bimaculoides | reverse complement strand
ATATATATATATATGTATATATATATTTATATATATATACATATATGTATGTATGTGCATATGTGTATTTATGTACATATGAATATATATACATATATATACATAGATGCATACACACATGCATGGATATATAGATACACACACACACATGGCTATATATATATATATATATATATATATATGAATGTATGTATGTGTGT
>NW_026388493.1:0-210 GCF_001194135.2 Octopus bimaculoides | reverse complement strand
GTAGAAGACACTTGCCCAAGGTGCCAAGCAGTGGGACTGAACCCGGAACAATTGTGGTTGGAAAGCAAGCTACTTACCACACAGCCACTCTTTATATTGTCTATGTATGTATGTATGTATGTATGTGTATATGTACGTATGACACTCAATCAGACACACTCATAGAGAGAGAGAGAGAGAAAGAGAGAGAGAGAGAGAGAGAGAGAGAGA
>NW_026388492.1:0-1566 GCF_001194135.2 Octopus bimaculoides | reverse complement strand
TGTATGTATGTATGTATGTATGTACGTCATTCAGTTTTATTTCAATATTTCTGACCAGTAGAGAAAGAGCCGGTTACTAGGTCCCAGACGTCTCCATTGGAATTTCAATATCAACAACCGGGTATTTTTCCATGTATGTATGTATATTTGCAGATATGAATGTTTTGCTTCTTGTATGTCTTCTCATACATATAGTTGCATATCTAGACATGCGCATATATACTTAAACGATAAACTTCTGGAAAGTTTTACAGATTTTCGAAGCTGCAGTGATGGCTTGGATCTGTAGCCTTCGAATCAGCTTTCTCATTCTTGGTTTCGAGACGCTTAATTTCTCGAGATTTGTATTTAGACAGTGCGTAACATATCCCAGTGCTCCAATAATTACAGGTATAAACTCGAACTTGTAATCTGGATAGAGTAACTGCGAATTTCTCAGTTGTTTAGCGTAGGTATTCTCTTTTTCACTGATCTTCAGCTAACATCCGCTGGGCAGCTGATTTCCACAATTGTACACAATTTCTCTTCTCTAACCCAAATCATTATGTCAGCTCTATTACGTTTGCATTTCATTGAGGTTTTCACTGGCACATTCGACCAGTACTCCTTTTTATTATGAGTGGCTATGGCTTCTACCTTACTGTGGGTTCTTATTTCTTTGTTCTCAAGGTTATCCTTTCGAGGAATCTTGTAATACAGTGTCCTAGCTGCAACATCATATCTCATCGGTAGATAATACCATGATGACATTTTCGGACAGCTGCTTATTATGTGGGTAATATCTTTGGTGTTAACTCCACAAAGTCTGCATCGGTTGTCACATTTTACTGCTTTTCTGCATCTCTGACCCTTTTGTGCATTAGGTATTTGGTTGATATTTTCTCTTCATGTATGGAGGTGTGTATACGATTTTTTTTCTTTGAGTTTTATCTAAGAGACTTCATGCCGGTCGCCAACAAAGCGACAAGGCTTTTTGAGTTAAGATTGTTCCCGGTGTTTGTAAATACGTCTTTGAGTTGGTATGTTGGTTGAACTATCGATGCATGGAATATGTGCATCGATTCATGTAAAGAATCTCAAATGAAGCAACTTTCGAATATCTTACAAATCTTCGATGTCATTTACAGATTGGATTTGAAGAACCTGCATCAGTTTCTTTTCCTCTTTCTTCGAGAAACCGACTGTTTCTAGGTCTTTCTGTAAATTTCTCTGTATCTATGAATGAATGAATATATGTATGTATGTATGAACGTGTGTGTGTATATATGCATAGAGCTATTTTATATATAAATATATATATAGAGGCGCAGGAGTGGCTGTGTGGTAAGTAGCTTGCTTACCAACCACGTGGTCCCGGGTTCAGTCCCACTGCATGGCACCTTGGGCAAGTGTCTTCTACTATAGCCTCGGGCCGACCAAAGCCTTGTGAGTGGATTTGGTAGACGGAAACTGAAAGAAGCCCGTCGTATATATGTATATGTATATATATATATGTGCGCGTGTACTCATCAACTTCCTGCAAGTTGATAAGTACCACATATTCCCCTCCATTTTCTTATTGCTATA
>NW_026388491.1:0-202 GCF_001194135.2 Octopus bimaculoides | reverse complement strand
ATAGGACAAGGTATTACACTTGGAAAAGTTCAGGTCAACTTATTTACATCTGTAAAAGTACAGAACATGAAACTTTTTTCCTAAAATATTGCAGCTAAGGATAAAATTTGAATATTAAAAAATATTTGATTTTAATTTACATAGGCGCAGCAATTGCTGTATGGTAAGTAGCTTGCTTACCAACCACATGGTTCCGGGTTCA
>NW_026388490.1:0-536 GCF_001194135.2 Octopus bimaculoides | reverse complement strand
GTATTTATTATTGTTGCATTCTTCCTTATTGTAGTAATTGTTGATGTTATTATTATTGTTGCTGTTGTTGCAGCTATTCTCGTTGTTCTTACATTGATGTTGTTGTCTTTTATCTCAAGGTGACATATTGTTTCCTGAAGAGCTGGTTTCTTCATTACCATTGTACGCTACTAATTATATTTCCCATTCATTATTTAGTGCTTTAATAAACAAGTAGAAGAACTTCGGTGGTTCTCATGTAGTCTCTTCATAGAACATTGACAGTTCATTTGCAGAACAACACGCATTTTTCCGCGTGCTGTTGTCTTCCTCTGTGATCTGAGTTCGATGCTGTACTATTGGTCGGTGTTGACCAACTGGCATATATCTACATATATATATCCAAGAGAGTTAGGGGTTAAAGATCCAACCTACTAAGGGATGGCAATGTATACATGCATATGGTAATGTATACATGCACAAGCATGTATACTGCAGTTTTTATGACTATTTATATGGTTTTATATACTTTTTGTAGATTTTTTTATGTGCTTTAT
>NW_026388489.1:0-612 GCF_001194135.2 Octopus bimaculoides | reverse complement strand
CAGACAATTTCTGCGACCGCATCACTCCTAACATCTGGCCACCTAACTCCCCAGATTACAACCCCTTTAATTATTATGTGTGAGGCGTAGTTGAACAAGAAGCCAACATTTTATTACATCAATAAGTTGCCAAATATTTAGATGACAAATATTCACTGTGCTTTTCAGCACGCTGTGGTAGGCTTCTAAACTATTGGGTTGTCCGGAAAGTTCGTGCCGATTTATAGTAGCTTACCTTTCGACTTATTTTAGAACATGGTTGAGTCCATAAAATAGGATTTGACTACACCTCCATTTAGAGCACAGTTTAAGCTATCTTTTCGTGGAAGAAGGTTTATGTTCCTATAATCTGTATTAATTCTGTAACCCTTTAAAATGGAAGATAAGAAAGTTCATTTTCGGCACTTGATGCTTTTCTTTTTCCGTAAAGGGAAAAATACCTCACAAGCAACCAAAGAAATATGCTCAGCTTACGGTGATGTTTCTTTATCCGAAAGAACTGTACGGAAGTGGTTCGCAAGGTTCCGAGCTGGAGATTGTAGCCTTATTGATGAAGAGCGATCAGATGATGACCAAATCAAGTCATTAATTGAGAATAACCCACATTGCACA
>NW_026388488.1:0-693 GCF_001194135.2 Octopus bimaculoides | reverse complement strand
CAAAGATAAGGTTTACGCTGCAAAACCAGTGACAATTGATGATTTGAAAATGAAATTCGAATACAATGTCTTGCAATGTCCAAATAAAATGTTTGGCAATGTTGTCGAATCCATTGCTGGACGGTATCAGCTTTGTTTGGAAAATGAATGAAGGCAGTTTGAACATTTGAGAACACGCAGGAATGAAAGAGAACATTGAATAATTCTAAATGACAATAAATGATCGTTTCTATAACAATTTATTTTCCTGAATTTAATTTAACTTTTTAGGATTCTATGTATACCAATAAACATCTACTTGAACGTAAAATGCATGAGTACTGAGAAGTCAAAAAGTGAGTACATCTTTTTGGGACACCAACCTCGTGGATATCGTTGGCTATTTTTTCTTCCTCCGTCTTTCCCTTCTTTGGATTTTCTTTGTTTCCGACGAAGAGCTCCGCTCGAAACGTCAAATTCTCTTTCTTTCCTTTCCCGAGCGTCCAGTAACACAATCTGTATCACGTCCTCACAGGAGGATCAGTTAATTATGATTTTCTTCAGCATATTCCTCCGTCAGATTCTCACAGTTATTGCAAATATCCTCCAGTTTTTCTAAGTCCTGTAAAAACAACTTGCAAAGTTAGGCCTCCGAGCAAGCTTTTTTCGATACCCTTAAAGCCAGGATCTTTTCAGTACGTGTGTGTGTGTGTG
>NW_026388487.1:0-227 GCF_001194135.2 Octopus bimaculoides | reverse complement strand
ATGTATGTATATATGTATTCGTGTTCTTGTGCGTGCTTTGCAAACTTCCTTTTATGAAGTAAAGATTGTAATTATGTTATCGAGGCCTGAAATGTTTTGTCTCCCGCCCACTAGGCAATTAGCGGTTTAATTAAGAAATACAACGATATTAAGTTACTTTGTTTATACACGTTGTTTATAAAATAATTGGAGGTATTCATCTTATATATATATATATATAAATATAT
>NW_026388486.1:0-302 GCF_001194135.2 Octopus bimaculoides | reverse complement strand
TCGACCTTGTCTGTCGACTAGCTCCTGCTCTATTTATAAAGGCTGGCTACTACTAATTTTTACCGATACATCTCATCTTTTAATTATTTTATTTAACAATCAAAATAGTTTACTCTCCCCACCTCTTCCCTTTATATAAACTCAATATCTTTTCTTCTAAGGGTTTACGTTTAGGGGTTAAGTGTTCTTCCTTTCCCTTGTACATGTTTCAACTTCTTGTAACACACCAGTTGTTTCGATTTCTTGTTGAGTGTGAACACACCAGCATCGGTTGTCAAACGATGTTGGGGGTACAAACACAC
>NW_026388485.1:0-285 GCF_001194135.2 Octopus bimaculoides | reverse complement strand
TCTTCTTCTTCTTCTTCTTCTTCTTCTTCTTCTTCTTGCGTTTGTTACGCTGTTCTTGCCGCTGTTGCTGTTGTTGTTGCTGTCGTTGCTATTGTTGACAATGTTACCGATACTCTTGTTGCATTTTCGTTGCTACCGTTGCTATTCACACCGCTGCCGTTGTTGTTACCGATATCGTTGCTATTATTCTTGCAATAGTTATTGTTACTACAAGTGTTGTTACTGCTGCAGGTGTTGTTGTTGTTGTTGCTGTTGTTGTTGTTGTTGTTGGCGATGGTGGTGGTG
>NW_026388484.1:0-244 GCF_001194135.2 Octopus bimaculoides | reverse complement strand
TAAATAGCTAGATCTGTAGTCCACACATAATTTGATGTAACTCTATAAGTGAGTAATACTTGAACATTGAAAGAGTGCATATGAGTGCATGCTCTGCATGCACTTTGAACAAGCTCAGCCAACTGCACTTCTGTAACTATAGAACTTATCATAAACAGACAATACGCCACTCTATATTAAATTTCTTAGTCAAGAATAATAGGGAGTTTTCATTTTTCCAAGGCTGAAAGTGCCTTATAATAGG
>NW_026388482.1:0-218 GCF_001194135.2 Octopus bimaculoides | reverse complement strand
ACGATGAATTCATTCACGTCTGTTTATTAGGTTTTTTTCATTGTGTGTATATTGTTTATGTTTTCTCAAATGTGAGGCTGTGTACATACCGGCCTACTAACGTGCTTAAGAATATATATATATATATATATATATATACGCACATATGTATGTACACAGACACAGACGCACACACATTCACACACAGAGGTATGTCCCCAGTAAATCATAAATCCGAA
>NW_026388481.1:0-568 GCF_001194135.2 Octopus bimaculoides | reverse complement strand
AGGATGAAAGGCAAAGTCGACCTCAGCAGAATTTGAACTCAGAGCGTAACGGCGGACGAAATACCGCCAAGCATTTCGCCCGGCGTGTTAACGATTCTGCCAGCTCGCCGCCCTACGCATTTATTTATATTGGGGCTCAATGAATACTCTGTGGAATTTAAATGTCATTAAGGACAAAAAGCGTATTAAAATATTCATGGACAATGTGCAGAACGTAATTGGTTTTTATAATATATGGGTTCTTTTCGCTAAAAGACTTTTCTTCTCAGGATCGTGACCAAAGCCGCATTCTCAACAAAATATCCCATTTGTTTTTTTTTATGTCGACATGTCTACATTCCTTTAATCAGCTGTACAACTTAAGTTTAACTTCGTCATGTAATAAAATAAATAAATAAAAGGATAATAATAATAATAAAAATCCTTTCTACTATAGGTACAAGGCCTGAAATTTTGGAGGAGAGGACTAGTCGATTACATCGAGCCCAGTGCTTCACGGTTATTTAATTTATCGACCTCGAAAGGATGAAAGGCAAAGTCGACTTCAGTGGAATTTGAACTCAGAACG
>NW_026388480.1:0-273 GCF_001194135.2 Octopus bimaculoides | reverse complement strand
ATATATATATATATATATATATATATATATATAGGCATATGTGTGTGTATATATGTATATATATATGTGTGTGTATATTTATATATATATATACATGTATATATGCACACACACACACACACACACACACACATATATATATATATGCATACATATACATATATACATATATATGTACACACACACACGCACACGCATATATTATATGTATATTTATACACATACACACTCCCACACACACATATGTATATATATATATATATATATATATAT
>NW_026388479.1:0-211 GCF_001194135.2 Octopus bimaculoides | reverse complement strand
TATGTATATATATAAATATAAATATATATATATATATATATATGTATATAAATATATATATGTACATATATATAAATGTATGGATATGTATATATATATGTGTATACATATATATACATTTATATACGTTATCACATGGATATGTATATAAACATATGCATATCTATCTATCTACCTATATATATATATATATATATATATATATATTTTC
>NW_026388478.1:0-824 GCF_001194135.2 Octopus bimaculoides | reverse complement strand
ATAGATAGATAGATAGATAAATCGGTACTTAGGTAGACAAATATATAAATAAATAAACAGATTGATTACTATTTCTTTATAGAGCAATAGAGTCAGTCACAAATATAAACGTTTTCAGAAAGCTGTGTAGCGATCTAGAAAAGAAAATGACGTGGCATTCCATCGGTTACGACGACGAGGGTTCCAGTTGATCCGATCAACGGAACAGCCTGCTCGTGAAATTAACGTGCAAGTGGCTGAGCACTCCACAGACACGTGTACCCTTAATGTAATTCTCAGGGTGATTCAGCGTACAAGAGAAGCAGGAAGAAAGAGATAAAGTTGTGGTGAAAGATTACAGCAGGGTTCACCCCACCCCCGCTGATGGAGACTCCTGGATCTTTAGGTGTTTTCACTCAATAAACACTCACAGCGCTCGGTCTGGGTATCGAAACCGCGATCCTACGACCGCGTGTCCGC
This sequence comes from Octopus bimaculoides, assembly GCF_001194135.2. Classification (NCBI taxonomy): domain Eukaryota; kingdom Metazoa; phylum Mollusca; class Cephalopoda; order Octopoda; family Octopodidae; genus Octopus; species Octopus bimaculoides. Next base: position 365 of record NW_026388478.1, on the reverse strand, counting down.
TGCCCTAACCAATGGGCCATTGCGCCTCCACGGAAAAGAAAATAGATAGCTAGTGTATTGTGTAATATATAAAATATCAAGTTGATTGAGAAATAAATTTGTAAATTGAAAGACAAGCACTTAGAATCATAAATATATAGGTAGAAAGTGTGACAGAGAGATAGTTAAGTTATTGTTTCGAGAGGATAAACCGACAGATAGATAGTTATATTAATTGTTGTAATTCAAACGGCTTACAACCGAACGCTCAGAAATGCAGCAGTGAATTAAAGATGGTGGCTTAGATTGATGCTATGCAGCAGCTTCCGGTGAAATTAAAACTCTACAAATGATAAGTATCGGTAACATGCAAGGGCAGAGTATTG
>NW_026388477.1:0-650 GCF_001194135.2 Octopus bimaculoides | reverse complement strand
TTTAATATTTTGAGAGCGGTCGCCTTGATTTTTAGTGTTCTCGTTTTATGAGAGTTCATTTCAGATATTCTCATTTTTAAACAATCATCTCTGGCTAATCGTCAAGAGGACGTTTGTGTTGCCTTGGCGGAGGTTCGCACTCTCCGAGTGCATTATTCTTTCTTCCCCGTCTCCCTATCTCAATATTCCTTGTTTCATTTACTAGAGAGCGTTGGGTTTACATTTGTCACGTGACAAACCGCATTTCCGTTTCCGCTCCGACCTATTTGACTCGGGAGAATAAACAATAACGCATTTTTGTATGTTTCCACGGAGATTTTGTGTGATTGAATATATTTTGACACTAAATATTGATTTGTATAGCATAACAGGTAAGATATACACACTTATCTATCGATTGATCGTACGTGCCGGATCTCTTATCTGGCTTCCAGAAATCCGGGAATACTGTACACCGTGTATTGAGAATTCGGTAACTGTATGATGCGTAAATATATCCGGGAAGAGGTCTACTCCAGCAGATTGTGAAGAAAACATGAAAAAAATATGGAACTCGTTAGCGATGGCTGGTCCACATAAGATGGAATTTCTCCGTTTTGGCGGGAATTTTCCAGATTTTCCCCCACTCTACCCTTCGAAATGATCACATC
>NW_026388476.1:0-467 GCF_001194135.2 Octopus bimaculoides | reverse complement strand
ATATATATATATACATATATATATATATATTCGTACATACATACACTGGTAGAATCGTTAGCGCACCGTGCAAACTGATTAGCGGCATTTCGTCCGTCTTTATGTTCTGATTTCAAATTCCGCCGAAGTCGACTTTACCTTTTATCTTTTCGGGGTCGATAAGATAAGTTTGAGTTGAAAACTGGGCTCGATGTTATCCACTTAACCCCTTCTCCACAATAGCTGGTCCTGTACCAAAAATTTGAAATGAATATATACACAGTAACCTCTCAACTATTGCAGGTGTTACGTTCCACTACTCCCCCTGCAATAGGTGACAATCCGCAAAGTAGAAACAGTAGTGTACTGTATATTTTTTATGATTTGTATATCTTTATTTTATTATAAATGCAAAACAACGGAGGAATAGATGTAAACTTAAATAATAAACCGTGATAGGTCAACTGCGATATAGCGAGGGATTACTA
>NW_026388475.1:0-248 GCF_001194135.2 Octopus bimaculoides | reverse complement strand
GTAGCATAACCATTATTCATTTCCACTTCAACCAATCTCTTCTTGTAGTTCGTAATCAATGACTTGCATGTTTCTTTAGGAATTTTTTCCCATTCTTCTTGACAAATTTTCTTCAAATCTGGAATGCACATTGGGGCTATTGAATGAGTTTTAATTTTCAAATGACGCCACAAATTTTCAATGGGGTTCAAGTCAGGAGACTGGCTTGGTCATTCTAATAATTTTATATTGTGATTGACAATCCATTT
>NW_026388474.1:0-328 GCF_001194135.2 Octopus bimaculoides | reverse complement strand
TCTACTACTACTACTACTACTACCACTATTACTGCTACTACTGTTCCAGATAACATACTATTGCTATTACTAATACTTCTGCTATAATGTTTTTATTCTCCTTTAAACTTAAGCCTGTTTTTATTTTCATTTCATTTATTTAATTTTCCTGTTTATAAAGATAGGTTTAATCCATACTGAAGGATTATCAACTGCAGAGGAGTAAAAAGTAAAATGAAACCCAGGCAGGAATGAAATGAAAAATTAAAATCTGGATAATTTGACTCTGTATTCTCTCTCATATTATTATTATTATTATTATTATTATTATTGTTCAGTAGTTTTATTT
>NW_026388473.1:0-209 GCF_001194135.2 Octopus bimaculoides | reverse complement strand
ATGATGATGATGATGATGATGATGATGATGATAGATATGGTGGTGGTTGTGGTGGTCATGTTGATGATGGTAATGGTGGTAGTAATGGTGGTGGTGATAGTGGTGGTGGTGGTGGTGATGGTGGTGGTTGTTACGACAGTGGTGGTCTTGCTGGTGATATAATAATGGTGATGGTAGGAGCGATGATGATGATGATGATGATGATGATG
>NW_026388472.1:0-260 GCF_001194135.2 Octopus bimaculoides | reverse complement strand
TGAAGGGGGAAGGAGAAGGTGGGTAGGAGTGAAGAGAAGAGAGAAAGAGAAGTAGGATTCAGAGCAAGAGAGGAGAGGTGAGTGGGAGGAAGTTGGCGTGATGGGGAGGTGAGGGGAGGAGTTTAGATGAATAGGGGAGGAGAGTTGAGTCGATGTGACGCAAAGAAGCGAAGTGAAAAGATTAATCCCTGTTCAAGGATCTATGAAACATATGTAGCCGGATCTTATCTACTTCATTCCCTAACTTTTGTATATATATA
>NW_026388471.1:0-363 GCF_001194135.2 Octopus bimaculoides | reverse complement strand
GGTTCGAAGAAGTTGCCGATTCGAATAATGATCAGTCACGTGATGACAAGTTTGATGTTTTCCGCTACGTCCGCGTTTGTTTATATTTAAATGGGAAGAATGGCGATAGCAGTTTTGTATCTAATGGCGGTAGGTAGTTTCACTACATATATATTGGCTATTATCGGTGATAATGGCGAACCCATAGCTAAACCCTCTTCTTGTCGATATATGTGTCCATACTGAAGTAGGTAGTTTCTACACAGAAGGTCAACATTTCCATCAAGTTTCTTATTGGTATACTAGTGCGTTCTTTTAGATGGGCATCTGTCATTAGTTTTTCTTGAATCACCGATAGTGCTTCACCAGTTGGGACTTTGGTGA
>NW_026388470.1:29167-29734 GCF_001194135.2 Octopus bimaculoides | reverse complement strand
GAAATAGCTGTAAGCCCATAATGAATAAATAAATGTATGTAACCCGTAATTTTTGTCTATTTTATGTATCAATCAGTAAATTGGGTAATGCGACCATGGATTTACAAATTTGACTGGTGATGGACTTTAGCTTTGCCTTTCGACTTTGGATTACCTGGAATACAATACTAATCAGAAGACATTTTTGTTAGCATTTTTGCAGTTGGGTGGGCCCAATGGCTGCATAAGCATCTATGTGACTGTTTGTGTGTCATTTTCGTTTATGTTTTAGTTAAATACTTTGGAGCATTTATGAAGGCCTGGTGTGTGTGTGTATGTGGGGGCTTAAATTGGGGTGGTAGGGTAGAAAAGGGTCTTTTAGGTGTATGTTTGCATGTTTGGATGTGTGTCTTTCTGACTACAATTGTGTATGTTCTGGTCAAGCTCTTTCACAGATTCCCAAGAACTGGCGGTGAGTGGGCTAAAGTCGGGGAACCTCCTTTCATATATGTATCATCATCATCATCATCGTTTAACGTCCATTTTCCATGCTAGCATGGGTTGGACGATTTGACTGAGGACTGGTGA
>NW_026388470.1:27722-28595 GCF_001194135.2 Octopus bimaculoides | reverse complement strand
GATGATGATGATGATGACATATCTATCTATCTATCTATCTATCTATCTATCTATCTATCTATCTGCCTATCTATCTGCCTATATCTAATCTATCTATCTATCTATATATATATATATATATGTATATGCATACAAAAATAGTAGGTAAATATTGTCATAATTTTAAACGCGTTTTTAAAATGCTTGACCTTCGAACATTGGGCCTCACAGAGGCAATGACAGGGGACCGAGACCTTTGGAGATATGCTGTGATTGAGAAGACCTGGCAACTAAAGTGAGATTACAGCCATGGACAATGCCAGTGTTGCATGTCCAGCCCAATTAAGAGTACCCTTGAGGTGTCGGGCGATATGATATGCTTGAGAAGGCCTGTTGAGTCAAATAAAACCAAAACCATAACTGGCCAGTGTCCCTTGACGGGTTCTCATGCCGGTGGCATGTAAAAAGCACTATCCGAATGTGATCGATGCCAGGCCCGCTTGACTAGCTCCCGTGCCAGTGGCACATAAAAAAAGCACCATCTGAACATGGTTGATACCGATATCCTCTGGCTTCCATGCCGGTGGCACATAAAAAGCAATATCCGAACGTTGAATCAATGCTAGACCCACCTGACTGGTGGCATGTAGAAGCACCCACTACACTCTTGGAGTGGTTGGCGTTAGGAAGGGCATCCAGCTGTAGAAACTCTGCCAGATCAGATTAGAGCCTGGTGCAGCCTCTTGGCTTCCCAGACCCCCAGTCAAACTGTCCAACCCATGCTAGCATGGAAAATGAATGTTAAACAATAACAATGATGATGGTGATGATGATGATGATATATATGTATATGTGCATATATGTATATATGTATATATGTATGCATATATATAT
>NW_026388470.1:26389-26929 GCF_001194135.2 Octopus bimaculoides | reverse complement strand
ATATATATACACACACACACAAACAAACACATGTATACATACATACATAAAGCTTCAAAATTTTAAAGGTTTAGTAAAAGCATATTATTCTACTTAGGGTTTTTGGGGACTATATTCACCACCTTGTTTTGCCTTTATGTGCTTACTTGTGTGTGTGTGAGTGTGTGTGTGTGTGTGTGTGTGTGTGTGTATGTACGCATGTGTCTTTGTGTCTGTGTTTGTCCCTCCATCATCCCTGTTTGACAATCGGTGTTGGTTTGTTTACATCCCTGTCACTTAATGGTTTAGCAAAAGAGACTGACATAATAATACTAGGCTTAAAAAATGAGTCCTGGGGCTGATTAATTCGACGTAAACCTTTCAAGGCAGTGCTCCAGCATGGCCGCAGTGAAATGACTGAAAAGAGTAAAAGAGTAAATATATGAATGAATGTATGTATTGATTGAGAATTATTACCTGCTGGACAATGAAAAACTGGTCTACAGCATTTGTTACCATGCTTCAACTGACCAGCAGGACAACTGGATGTTGGTGTAATGA
>NW_026388470.1:25912-26379 GCF_001194135.2 Octopus bimaculoides | reverse complement strand
GAATTATTACCTGCTGGACAATGAAAAACTGGTCTACAGCATTTGTTACCATGCTTCAACTGACCAGCAGGACAACTGGATGTTGGTGTAATGATCTAAATTGAAAGAGAAATAAATAAATAAATAAAGAGATAAATAAGGGATGACTTGAAAAGGGATGCTAAAAGGGAGTGACAGGCACAGAAACCAATAACTTACATGATATATATATATATGCATATATACCGGAGTAAGCACATGAAATGTGCAACAAGGTGGAAAAAAGAGTACTCAAATACCAGAGGTAGAGTAATATGCTTTATTTAAAAGCAGCAGAAATATAACAAGAGACTGTTACTCTGAGTTTCACGTTTCCGTTCAACTGTCCGATGAACGGGAACGTGAAACTCAGAGTAACAGTCTTTTGTTATATTTCTGCTGTTTTTAAATATAGTATATGTATATATATGTATGTATATGTATATATA
>NW_026388470.1:22142-25230 GCF_001194135.2 Octopus bimaculoides | reverse complement strand
ATATATATATATATATATATATATATATATATATATACAAGCATGGAAAGTGTACATTAAACAATGATGATGACCATGTATACATACTCATATGTATACACACATAATATATACATGCATACACACACACAGAGAAATATATATACATATACATACTCGCACACACACGCATATATATATATATATATATATATATATATATATATACATATATCAATTACACACACACACACACATGTACCCAGACACAGACACACACAGGAATATACATACATGCATACATATACACTCATATATTTATGTGTGTGTGTATACATATATGCATACATGCATGTATATATACATACATGCATACCTGACATACACACACACTCACACACACATATTTGCAGTTGTTGTAAATGAGTGTCACCATCACACAAGCAGTGTTGTTTGATTCCAATCTGCAATCCAAACATGCCAGGCCATGGGGCAATATCATTTTTGCTTGGAAAAAGATAAGTGTTTGTGACAGGAAAGGTATGCATCTGGAGAAAATTTACCTCAATTAATTGCCTGACAATGACGTGATGGTGACGATGATGATGATGATGATGATGAAGATGATGATAATGATGATGATGATGATGATGAAGATGATGATAATGATGATGATGATGATGATGATGTTTGTGTGTGTTTGTGTGTGTGTGTGTGTGTGTGTGTGTGTGTGTGTGTGCATGCGCGTATGTGTCTCTGGGTGTGAATGAATATGGTTATATCTAGCATTCAAATCTAGTCACCTGACCAACCAGACTATCAGATGTTGTTACACATCGCTGGTCACAATGCGCTTTGAGTCGTCATCACTAGTGATCACTCCAAACACCATGATGTTGACTGGATGTTTGATTTTTATCACTCTCGGTACATGTTCTCAGATTGACACCCCAAAACTCTCAAATGTTCGTATTGGAACTTCCGGTGCAAATGGCAAGCAGTACAGAATGCCGTTTCCAAATTTCTGGCAGAGTGAATTGCATCATGGTGCTGTTTTGCTTACAGACGGTGCCCAACTGACCCTACTATACTGTGTAGTCAACAAAATCAAAAACAAACAATGCGCATGTGTGAAATTAAAAATATAAAATGGTGACAATTTGTCCATCGCACCCTATATTTTTTACCTTTTGTTTGTTTCAGTCATTAGTCTCTGGCCATGCTGGAGCACCACCTTGAAGAGTTTTAATTGACATGTGTGTGTGTGTGTGTGTGTGTGTGTGTGTGAAAGAATGATCAAGGAAACTGAGAAAGACAGAAAATGCACCTACCTGCAGGCAAAGAACACAGAACAGCAATAGAATGTGGTTGGCGTTCATGATGGAAGTTGTGGCTTTCATTCTTGACTGTCAGAGAAATAGAGGCAGATATTTTTTGATCGAAAAGGAAAAAATAACATACAACAACAACAACAACAACAACAACAACAGCAGCAACTAAATGACCCAATATTGTGGGTCTTGACCAGCTAGAAACAGCAACAAAATCTGCCTAAAATCACACTTAATATCTTTTAGAAATGGAAGGATAGATAGGATTGTGTGGACTAAGATACAGTTAAAAACTTGTGGTGGATGGTCATAGCTGGAGAGCTATTTATCATACTTCTGTTTATGATCAGAACTGACCCAGGGTTAAACATCAACAACAACTTTGAAAAAGTTTTATAAAAGAGTCATTCAAATGATTAGAAATGATAGTTCAATCTCACTCATGTCACACTGTGCCACCTACAAAACGGGAAGGACACATTTGATAGTATAATCCTAAATATGAATGAAAGGCAAGATGGTCACGGCCGGAATGCCTATTGATCATAGGCATGCTCACACAAGTCTGACCTGGTGTTATACAACATCAATAACAAAGAAGAGCACATTTTACTTTTTACTTTTTCAACTTGTTTCACTCACTGAACTCTGGTCATGCTGAAGCATTGCCTTGAAGAGTTTTAGTTGGACAAATTGACTCCAGTTCTTAGGTATTTGAATTCAGGCCATTTGCTTAGCCTCTTGGTCCCTTTTGCTGAATGCAATGACCAGTGGTCTTAGGTGGATGGTTAGTTGTCTTAACTTCATGCTTACTGGATTTAACATTATTATCAGAAGTTTTAGCTTTATGATCAGAGGCCTTAACTTTATGATTAGAGGTCTTAACTTATGATTAATTGTCTTAGCTTTTTGATCAGAGACCTTAGCTTTATGCTTAGAAGTCTTCACTTTAGATTAGAGATCTTAACTTTATGATTAGAGGTCTTAACTTTATGATTAGGGGTCTTAATTTATGATTGTCTTAGCTTTTAGACCAGAGGTCTTAACTTTATGATTAGAGGTCTTATGATTAATTGTCTTAGCTTTATGATTAATTGTCTTAACTTTATGATTAAAAGACTCAACAGTCTGGTACTTATTCTATCAGTCTCTTTGCCAAAACCACCAAGTTACTGGGACATAAACAAACCAACACTGGTTGTTAAGCGGTGAGGGGTGAACAAACGCACTAACACACACACACACACATGACATGACCATGATAGTACCACAGAAGGCATTGTGACAATAATAAAGATATGTTATAGTGAAAGAGTGAATAATTTTTGACTTTTTTTACAGCCTCTGATTTTGGCCATGCTTAGGCTTTATTTGAAGATACTTGCCCAAGGTACCATGCAGTGGGACTGAACCTGAAACTATTTGGTTTAGAAGTGAGCTTTTTACCCCACAGCCATACCACTTCATTTTTTTAATTTCAGTTTTTATCTTTCTTAGAATAATTAATTGATGTGACATGTTTAAGATAATCCTGTTAGATTGTTATATTTGGGAGTGCTTAATTTGACTTTTATCAGTTTAATTACACGAAATTAAATTCCCTTCACCATTCTCTAATGATTTCAGCTAATTTAGTTGTGCATGACTCATTTGTACTGCCTGCCTGCCTGCCTGTCTGTCTGTCTGTCTGTCTGTCTGTCTGTCTGTCTGTCTGTCTGTCTGTCTGTCTGTCTGTCATTCTCTCTCTCTCTCTCTCTCTCTCTCTCTCTCTCTCTCTC
>NW_026388470.1:19129-20481 GCF_001194135.2 Octopus bimaculoides | reverse complement strand
ATATATATACACACATATATGTATGTATATATATACATATATATATGTATGTATATATATACATACATATGTATATATATATATATATATATATATATATACACATATGGAGAGGCAAGCTGATGGCGTCCAATAACGTTGTATGGCATTGGACAGAAGGTCCTGTTAAGCTGCTTGATGTCTGGTTTGGACCAGACCTCCAGATAGAGAACAATTGGAGTGAGGTAGCCAGCAGGGTGACTGCTCTAACCCAGACCTGGTTTTGGCGAGCGTTATCCTTGCTAGGGAAGGCGGAGGTGATGCAAATGTTTATAGCATCCGTTATCATCTACCGTCTGACCGTGGTGCCTTCCCCTGATTTGTGGCTGAACAAGTTGGAGAGAATCCTTTTCCGCTTTTTGTGAAAGGGAGGAAAGCCTCTTGTGAAGTGCTCTGTCTGCTACCAGAAACCACTAAAGGGTGGGCTAAGGATGCCTTGGCTGAAGATGCGAAAACTCGCATTAAGGTTGAGGCAGCTCCAGAGCTGCCTCAACCTTAATGCGAGTTTTCGCATCTTTACCTGGATGGAGAACAGGTGTGGTCACTTCACATCCGGTTCTACCTTCCGAGGTTAACGTCCTTAACGGACATTGGTACATGGATCAAGCAGAGACCTAAGTAGGGGGATTGGCAATTGGAGTGCCGTCAGGCACTTCAGCTACTCTCTTGGGCGGGCAATGCTAGCAACAGAAGTTCCACCATTAATTTTTATAGCGAGTTAGAGGGATTCATGTCTGAAGATGCCTTGGGGGAGACCCTGGGCTATGATGAAAATCAATTGGTCAACCTGTTCAGGAAAACATTCGAGCCGGGGTATCTGGATAATTACCAGAAATTCCTGACTTGGCAGTGCTTCCATGCAGCATTACCAGTTCGTGATAAACTGTCAAGGCACAGAAGTGCCGTCTCGCCAACATGTCCGAGGTGTGGGCAAGACAGGGAAACCGTCTTGCACGCATTCATAGGATGTCCGGAATTATCAGGATTGATAGTTTTCACAGAACAACTGTCGTCATCGATGGGAAGAGTACAACTATCAGCTGAGTCCATCATCAAGATTGTGCCGCCTTCTGCCCTTAGCGGGGAAAGGAAGGCCTGTTTTTACTGCATGGTAGCCATTTAAAAAAAAAATAGTATGGAAGACACATGGGAAAGGGATTGTGACGGGTACCTTGATTCCTTTTGTATTTTATGAAGCTTTATGGCAATGGATATGTGGTGAGATGGGCAGCCTGAAAGAAAATCAAAACAGTCAGGCTGCATGGAAGATGGCTTATCATTTGACAAATGAGGCCATAAGCATTATCATATAT
>NW_026388470.1:16070-17272 GCF_001194135.2 Octopus bimaculoides | reverse complement strand
TTTTTCTATATCTGACTGTGGATTTTCATGGATGAATTCAATAATTGTGGTTTTTTTTCTCTAAATTATATATGTATATATCTTTTACTCTTTTACTTGTTTCAGTCATTTGACTGCAGCCATGCTGGAGCACCGCCTTTAGTCGAGCAAATTGACCCCAGGACTTATTTTTTTGTAAGCCTAATACTTATTCTATCGCTCTCTTATGCCAAACTGCATTATATATGTGTGCATGTGTGTGCATGCATGCGTGCGTGTGTGCATGTGTGTATGTATGTGTGTGTGTGTGTGTGTGTATGTGTGTGTGTGTGTGTGTGTGTGTGTGTGTGTGTGTGTGTGTGTGTGTGTGTGTGTGTGTGCATGTTTCAGGATGAAGTGCTGGCTGATTATAGAGTGATAATAAGAAAGAGAGATGACAAAAGAATAAATGATTGTCTTATGTACTTCATTACGTTACGGCTGTTTCTGCTTTTAGTTACAGAGGACTTTTAGTTGAGTGCCTGAATAACACCTTATAGCTTCATCAGAACCTCAAATATGAAGTGGAATTTATTTGGAAAAGAATGACAAAGTCAATACAGATATACATAAGAAAAGTGTGTAGAACAGCTTATCTTCCTGTCTCCTGTCTTTCATCTATGTTTGTGGCCCAAGGCTTTCACTCCACATGCCAGTTCAACTTAACTTGTCCTTATTACTCAAAAGACACCTGTTCTTAGTCTCTAGTTGTTTGTATTTGTAATCACGTAACATTTTCTCCATTTTCTCGTTTTTTTTTGTGTCTGTGTTGTCATACACATTCACTTACTTTCTTTCAAAAATTTAATGCTCTGAGCTTAGATTTTTGGGGTCAACCAATTTTGAACAGTCTCAAGTGTAACAGGCCAAAACTGTAAACATAATTGGAAACTTGACTGATGAAGAGAAGGCCACGAATGATCTGTCCTGGTTTTTCCTGTCCATCTTTGTATCGTCTATCAGTCTGTATGTTTTTATTGTCGTCTGTTACATTCTTATTCTGTTTTGGGGATTAATATATATATACGCGCACACACATACATACATATATACATATATATATATACATACATACATACATACATACATACATACATACACGTGTGTGTGAATATATATACATATATGCATACACACACACACACACACACACACACACACATATATATGCATATATATACATG
>NW_026388470.1:15021-15985 GCF_001194135.2 Octopus bimaculoides | reverse complement strand
CACATACATACATATATACATATATATATATACATACATACATACATACATACATACATACACACACGTGTGTGTGAATATATATACATATATGCATACACACACACACACACACACACACACACACACATATATATGCATATATATACATGTATATGCATATATATGTATAAATATACACACACACATATATGTACATATGTATACACAACTTCATCCTCACATAGATAAATGCCTACATTTATATTAAACATTTACAGACATAAATATACTCGTACACAAACATAAACCTATACATATATGCACCCTCATACAGGCATATATACACACTCTCCGCATACATGAATATACATATATGTACATATGTATAGTGGTACATATACATACATACATATATATATATATATATATATATATATATACACATGTACACCCTCCTATCAATCAACACACGTACAACCGCAGATATACAAGTGTATGTACATAGATATACATATAAAGGAAGGAGACACGTGCATATCAGTTGCTCTTATGCACCAGATACAGTCTTACACTCATACATGCATACACATATACACATACATACACATTTACTATGTATTTAAATATACATTTACTCACATGCGCATACAATCACACAAATTAAAAAGGGAAAAAATGAAAAAATATAGATAAAACAATAATAAATGTCATGACATAAGGAAGGCTTACACAGGAACATGATAAAAACAAACAGGTTTCCAAACATCTGCATAAACATGTCCAGTTAGAGAAATTTTGCTTCAGCAAATTCCATCGAGCTGATGCAAACATGGAAATGGGAACATAAAAATATGATATAAATATGTGTGTGTGTGTGTGTGTGTGTATATATATATATACATTTATTCATATATATATATGCATACTCACACACACACACTTATCTATCTATCTATCTATCTATCTATCTATCTATATATAT
>NW_026388470.1:8626-9885 GCF_001194135.2 Octopus bimaculoides | reverse complement strand
AATCTGGGAATACCAGATCTTTGGCTGATTGGGTCCACAGGGTCAAAACCGCTTTTGACCCCACCCAATCCGCTGTAGATAGAATTTTCACGTTTAAGAGCTTGGCTCCGCTGCCACCCAGACCCCGTCTGATAGTATCCTCTGTCCAATCAGGTTCTATGCCTGGTGGCAGCCCACAGACCCAAGCTATAGTTAATTTTTCCCCACAATATGTGGGCAGAAACAAAATTTCTTTGCCCTCAATGGGCCCACTCACAAATTTGCGAGCTTCACTCGCGGAGTCAAAAAGCAACCACACAGTTGCATATTTGACTCCCCTTGAAATATGCTTAAAGTTGGCATTCAAATTTTTTAGTTCATTTTCGATAGTAGTTCGAGGAAAGACAGTGACGCTATCCAACATCTTTGAGTAGGTTCGGAGCGTCACTGTTCTTTCCTCCAGTTCTTCCAACCACTGCTTGGGTGGGCACAATTCCCACTCCAAGACAGTGTTGCACTTTTTTGCCATGCCTGCAGAAAAGAAAGTCTAAGAAGTCCAAAAAAAGTTCACTAAAAGGTTCAACAAAAAAAAGGTTCAACTGAAAAGTTCACAAAAAAAAACTAAATACAAAAAGAACAAAAAGATAGAGCAGAGAAAAAGAAGGAAGGAAGACAGTTCAAGTCACAGCAACAAAATTCCGGCCACCTAGTAATCCTGGCCTACAGGTATTCCAATAAAGGTCCTCCAAAAAGGTATTCCTGTAAAGGTACTCCAAAAGGTAATCCAGGTCCACAGCAGCAGGAACAAAAGATCCTTCACAAAGAATTTTTCAAAAGTTTTTCGGAGGCGAGATACGCCCCCAAAAACAACAGTTCTCGCAATTAAGTGAAACACAAAAAGTTTTTCACAAAAAATTCTCAGTTCGCCGTTATGGTGACTCGAACACGCCTACCAATAACGACGAACGAGAAACACAATTTTGTTCACAAAAATTAGCAACAACTTAAAGTCGCCGAAAGTAAACGAAACTGCTCTAGAACTGGCGAATCTAATGAAAAAAGAAACACAATAAATTACACACAGCTCAAAAACCAATTCCGCCCACCTCGGTCGACTTCGCTCAAAGTTTTTTTCGTCTCAAAGCCAAAACAAAAATTTTCGCTACTGTAGGCAAGCAAACCCGCCTCCCACAGACAGCGAATACAAAATTTGTTCGTACAATGAACACACAAAAAACTCGCCAAGCGAAGATGCCACACTGCTGGACAACAATTTACTG
>NW_026388470.1:5120-6097 GCF_001194135.2 Octopus bimaculoides | reverse complement strand
GCATTTGTCATATACCAGCCTTCCCCATTACAATATACTGGCCTTCCTCATTACAATATACCAGCCTTCCCCATTACAATATACTGGCCTTCCCCATTACAATATACCAGCCTTCCCCATTACAATATACCTACTTCTTTTCCGGATTTATCTTTTCTACAAACGATATATATATATATATATATATATTGAAGGATTGACCCTGAGATTTGTTAATTGAAATACCAAAACTTAGTTTGACTGGAAACTGAAGCGTCATAAATAGAAATGGAACATCTGTAGGTATGAGACGAAATTTTGGAAATAAAAACATTTTCTTCTTTGTGACTACTTGTCCTGATTGTTACCTGTAGGACATGAGGAATTAACGATTAAACGAGTTCCATAACACAGGCGAGGTGGGTCAAGATTCCTAAGCAACATAATGGGAACACCCAGCTTTTATGTCAAGTTACGAGGTGACAAGCCAGTGGGTTTAAGTGTGTTCAGAAATTGAATAGAGTATCGAACAGCCTGGTTTTGATTGACTGTTGTATGAATTGATGGAAAAGTCATTTCTGATGTATTTGTTACCACATAGCCAGTTTACGTTAGTGTAATTGACAGATAAATTAGGAAATACTTTATTCATAAGAGAAAGTACCATTTGACCACATGTAATTTCATGTAGCTGATGTCTTGGGTTGAATGTTAATATCCCATTACCAATGTTAAGAAGCTCCCCTGAGAATTCACCTGCTGTATGATCACCTTGTAGAAGTACTCTCATGTTGTTTGTAAGATGAAGTTTTTTCACATAACTCCAAAGATATGATTTTTTAAAAACATAATAAAAATAAAAATTATCACACATACACTCTCTCACACACACACACACACACACACACATACACACACACACACACACACACATACACATACACTCTCAACATACATAACTAAAACACACACACACACAGACATAGATTCATGCACAC
>NW_026388470.1:4347-5110 GCF_001194135.2 Octopus bimaculoides | reverse complement strand
ACACACACATACACATACACTCTCAACATACATAACTAAAACACACACACACACAGACATAGATTCATGCACACCTCAAGGAAACACTCTCTCTTTCTCTCTCTGAATATGTAACACTTTAACTGTATCTCTCTTTGTATAACAGCCTATCTCTCTCCCCCTGTGTGTCTCTCTCTCTTTCTTTCTTTACATGTGTGTGTGTGTGTGTGTGTGTGTCAGTCGTCTCAAAAATGCATGTATACTGACAGACACACATACTTGACATTCAACTCATATGTATATGTATGCTTAGCTATATGTGTGCGTGTTTAATTCTCTGAGGTCCAATGTATGTAACAAACGTGCAAACACGCACCTACAGACACATTCACAGTCATACACACATATGTATATGTATGTGTAGATGTGTGTGTGTGTGTGTGTGTTTGTGTGTGTGTTTAAATTCTCTGAGGCCTAATGTACATAAATGTGCAAACACACACTCACAGACACATACATACTCATGGACAAAATGTGACATTTTCCTCGTCGTTGCTGTGGTATAAAATGTCCTTTACTATAATTGACTATAAATAAAGATCATTTTAGATAAAATATTATATCGTTTTAATCCAAATGAAAATAAAAATTACATGTTGACACTCGCAGGGTCTAATACTGTTACCTTGTAAAATTTGATTTGACTTGGTCAAGCTGTTTGAAAGTGCATAGGAAACAGATAGACATATATATATATATATATATATATATATATATATATATA
>NW_026388470.1:0-2270 GCF_001194135.2 Octopus bimaculoides | reverse complement strand
CTCTCTCTCTCTCTCTTTTACTCTTGTGAAGGCTTGGTAGTAGGTAGTAGCAGATCTAAAAGAATATTTGATATGAGGGATGTGAGTTCTTAGTTTTGATTGTTTAAGCAGCAGTAGCCGAAGAAGAAGGAGGAGGAGGAGGAGGAGAAAGAGAAGGAGGAGGAAAAAGAGAAGGAGAAGAAAAAAAGAAGAAGGAGGAGGAGGAGAAAAAGAAGAAGAAAAAGGAGAAGAAGAAGAAGAATAAAGAGAGGGAGAAGAAGAAGAAGAAAAAGAAGAAGAAGAAGAAGAAAGAGAAAGAAGAAGAAGAAAGAATAAGTAGAAAAAGAGAAAGAAGGAGAAAAGAATAAGGAGAAAGAAGAAGAGGAAGAAGAAGACGAAGAAGAAGAAGAAGAAGAAGAAGAAGAAGAAGAAGAAGAAGAAGAAGAAGAGAAAGAATAAGAAAAATATAGGAGTGGTATGACAGTGGCAGGATGTTGGTGGAATCCTCTTAAATGGTCAAGTGACTTAAAAGTGACCTGTTGTGGTTATAATAGTAGTGATTGGAATTGTTCTGAATAAATTCATGACTAGTGACTGTTCTGAATATATCGTTTTTAATATTTACATGGGTTTTATGCTTAGGCCCTTGTAGTAGTGTCATTTGCGACGGACGCATTCAAAAGGGGCTTACATTTTGTGGTAAAATATGACTCTTTGCTAATGCACTGATTATAGGTTACATCGTCCCTGAATTTATAGAGGGGAAAAATTCTGAAGTTGGGTTGTTCGTTAGTGGCGCAAATGTCGATGTGTTTCCTGAATGCTATTTTTCTGTATTCCCGAATTTTAATCTGGGATCTATGTAGAGTCGTCCGTTGGCGTAAACTGTTTTTGGTTTGGCCTATGTATTGCTCTCGACACCCGAACCAAATTAATACATATATTAGTTTTTCCGAAGCACATGTGAAGTTGTTTTTCACTGTAAGACGTTGACCCTGTTTAAAAGAGAACTCCGATCCCTCAGTTAGGTTCACTCATATACCACAGTTAGGCCTTCCGCATTTTTTTTTTTACTGACGGCTTCAGTGTTGTTGTTGCCGAATGTACTTGGGCTTGTGTTAGGAGACTTTTTATAGATTTGGGTTGTCTTTTGCTCTTTATGATGGTGTGCGTTTGGAGGATTAAACTCATTCTGTTGTCCCTTTTTAGTAGGGGAATTTCAGGGGGATGGTGTCGAAGGCTTCATTATTAGGAGGGTTGTGTGTGGAAATGTATGGTAGGGTTTTTTTGGTTGTAAATCCTTCTTTAGTTTGGGATGTCTGAGTTCGTTGATGTTGAGTTGAAGGGCACGTTGAAAGCCTATATCAATTAGTGATGGTGGGTTGTTCCTGGTAATGAGTGTATCCTTTAATTCATGTTGTCGTATGTCCATGGTGTTTGTATTAGAAACTATAGTACAAATCCTTTTTGCTAGGTTGAAGGGGATATACATTCTAGTTGAACGGTAGATATTGCTTGGAGTCCGTGGGCTTATAGTATATATCTGTTTCTATTTTGTTGTTGAATTTCTTAATGAGGATGTAGAGGAATGGAAGTTGTTGATGTCTATATTCCATCGTAAATTGAATGTTTATGTTAAATCCATTTATAAGTTCTTGAAATTCTTTAAGTCTCTCTTTACTTTCATTCCAAAGAATGAAGTAACCATCCAGATACCTCTACCAGTTATTTTCTATGTAGAGGAAGAATGAGATGCCTTATTTTCTTGTATCTTACGATAAAGACTGATTTCTAGATATCTCATGACTAGGTTAGCAAAGGAGGGGGCCATTCTCGTACCCATCGCAGTCCTCACTTTTTGTCGATAGAGTTGTCTTTGAAGACAAATAAGTCATTCTCCAAGATGACTGAATTTTAGCCCTTCTATTACGAATTCTTTTTTGATGTGATGTGGGAGTTCATTGGAGTAATTCTCTAGCCAGAAATGAATTGCCTCTATTCCTAGGCTGTGGGGGATATTAGAATAGAGGTTGACTACATCGAAGGATACTAGTTGGGTGTTTTTATTTATTGTTTTATAAAGGGATTTTATAAAGGGATTATAAAAAATGGGACAAGAACGCAAAACATCCAGAAAGACATCTCTTTTACCCTTGTGAAAGCTTGGTAATAGGTAGTAGCAGATCTACTAATATTTGATATGAGGGATGTAAGCTCTTGGTTTTTTGATAGTTTAAGCAGCAGCAGCCGAAGAAGAAGAAGAAAGAAGAGGAGGAGGAGGAGGAGGAGGA